>NC_089761.1:65653236-65670736 GCF_040412425.1 Macrobrachium rosenbergii
CACTCAATCCCGTCCTTACACAACTTCTACCTTCCTCCAACCTTTCACCGTCCACCTCCGTCTCCTGTGTCAGTCTCATTAGCCAAACGACACTGCATGATGGTATTACTCTACGGAATTTCCCTTCTCTAAGGCGTTTTGTATAATCCTGAGAAAAAACACTGATAAGTCCATTTTTCACGTTGCAGATTGTTCACACAGTTTTTTTTTTTTTTACCGATGTATTTTACTTTTTATTAAATAACGTAAGTAAATATATGTTAACTAGTAAGGAGACGTCTGCACCGGTCAGCTAATAGTATTACTGCTTAACTACACAAACAAAAACGGCGTTACAATTTACAATGTCTCGTGAACTCAAGGTCCATACTATTTATATTCTTCCGTCATGCCCCTGTTAGGCTAAAGACACATCTTGGGATCCCTGGTCTCCGTCACCCTCCAGTGACCATCTGCCAAAATCTATCTGCAACGCCTTTGTGCAAGGTTCGACAATGGTGAGTATCAAGAATAAATAGGGCTTATTTTTAAAAATTATCATTGTGAACTCTTAGTGCCTTGTGTTGGCTATTGAAGTTTTCCTGTCTGTTATTTCCAAGTTTAAGATCAGTAATAGTTTTGTGGTCAGCTGTTTATATATTGTATTCTCTTGTCCTTTCCGGTGACTTAGCTCTCGGACTAATAACTAGCTTATTCATAAATTCACATTGTAAATAACTGGGTAAGAGAATCATATACATTAATGTTGTTTCGAGTGATCATATTCATGAAAGATAGTTTCCCATATTATGACCCTCAAATTTATCTTAGGTTTACCGTTCATTTCAGGATTTGGTTTGGTTTTGATGTATCGGCGGCCCTTTATTTCCTTCCTGTTACTAATGTAAACCTCAGTTGCTCAATTATAAGGTAATTTTATTTTGGGTTATTATTCCTGTGGGTATATTCTTCTACAAAAGATTATCTTCGATTTTCGATACTAATCTTCATGAAACTTTCTTTACAGACAGCGAGCGAAGCTGAACGAAGGAAACGCCCCATGATCTGCATGAACTGCCTTGTTTATCTGTAATCACGTTATTTTAAAGGCTTATTTAATGTAATAAATATCATCTGGGTAAAACATATTTTTTTCCCTGATTTCCAACCGATTTTTTTGATTTGATATATAATCTCAGATTTTTAGAGGTGTTCATATATTATATATATATATATATATATATATATATATATATATATATATATATATATATATGTGTGTGTGTGTGTGTGTGTGTGTGTGTGTGTGTGTGTGTGTGTGTGTTAAATATATACAGAAGTACGTGTGACATATGAACGCTTGCCATATTCAGCTATCTTGCAGGTAGATGTGTCTTAAGTGTTTATTCAGCGTTTTGCGTTCATTCACCTGTTGGGGATCAGCATTGTTTGGAAAGCACCCGGATACAGTAACATGTGTCCAGAGATGGAAGGTTCCATGGAACTTTGTGGTCCGCTTCTAATCAGATTTTTGGGTGCGTTAACGGAAATATAAGTCAATTCGTGCGTTACGAAAATGTTCGGTGCAAAGAGGCTCATAATAGAATGGGCATTCTTTTGTGTGAAACAATAACTGAGGAAGTGTTGGTCACACTGGGAATTGGGATTCCCATAATCTCATTTGCTGAAAGTGAGTAGAGACTTTGGAAAATTACTAACTATTATAAGTCTTTCTTTACAGACTTGATTATTATTTGCTATGATTTACATTTATATGATGTGTTGCGGTATGTTGATGATCTGGGTGATATTTGACTTTTTTAACAGAGATGGTTCAATGGAACTATGGTTAACTGGGGTGGGCACATCTGCATGGATGTGCGTGTAATATAACCACAGTGGAAAATTATGATAAAATGGATGGATAGCCACAAGTCAGTCTTGGCACATAAGAGGAACTAAGATTTTAAAGTTGCTTAGAAAGAGACTTGGTGTTATCATGGAACTTTTAGAGGGGGTTGACGGGGGAATAGGAATTAGTTCCTACGTATTATGTTCTTTTGGTGACTGGGAGATTTTGCTTTTGGGGGTTTCTATAACTAGCATGCTTATTTTCATTTTACATTGATGAGTTGTTGGGTTTACTTAATAAATGTCTATTCTTGTAACCGGCGGTTTGATTACCATGCATTTTAGAATTAGGAACCGAGTCCATGTGAGAGAGAGAGAAAGAACTTCTCGGCTGCCAGCTACCAGTAGCCAACTGATCCCAGGTAAATTGTAAACTGTCATTTGTCAGAGTTGACAGGGCATAACAGTGGTGGCTAGCAGTGAAAAATAGATACTTTCGTGTTTGAATCCACGCTGAAGAGAGAATGTATGGATGATGCTGAATTAGGAGATAGGTACACATTATAAATACACACTTTTAATAGGGAGTTGTTTGGGGGTTTAACTCGGAGCAGTGGTATTCCTGGGCATTGTTGACTTTTCATTTTATTGTAGAAGCAACCAGGCAGAATGATATGAGACAGTCTTTTTCAGTAGGTGATTTAGGGAGGAGTGATTAACGGGTGCCTGGGGTTCTTACTGTAGTCTTCGATGTGATTATATATATATTTGGGTATTTTTAATTGAAGCGTGGTTATGATTTCATGCGTGTTGGGGTGGTCGCAGACTGACGGCAATGCTGGGATACGAGTGGGGAAAGTAAAGTGAGTGTTTCTTTTTATTTTCATTACAGTTTCTCTTAGATTTTCCTTTTCTCTCTCCTTTTTTCATTTTTTTCTCCACTTATTGAATTGTTGTGGGGTTGAATTGTGTGGGTATGTGTAATGGGTTGTGCTGTGGGCAGAGAAGCGCTTTGCATAGTGACGCATTCATACATTTGTTGCTGAGTTAGGTTTTTTTTTTATGAAGGCAACAAGCAGAAAAGTGTTGATGGGCAGTGGCTCTGCTTGGAGACAGGCATCCGCACCTGCTTTGCAGCTTCAACATTTATCACTTGCGAGCAGCCAGTGGTGATATCGGAGGGTAAATTTTTACTTGGGCGGATTATTCTTTTTCTTTCTCCTCTTTCTTTCCCTGGGGGGATCTTGGGACTGAACCTTGACTCACATATCATGCGGTGATCAGCTGTTGAGCACAGAAGGGATTTACTCCCGTAGAGTTTTTGAATAATTGTGTAATGGGGGAATAATAATGTTTTGATTTTTTCTTCGTGTGTTCTTGTTTTTTTTTTTTTAACCATATTGTATGAGTTTTTAATATTATATGCATTTGAGAGCAGGCCGGGTTATTGGCTGATGAGGGAGTTTGAGCAAGCCGTTAATGAGGCTGCCTTCAAGAGGGGAGCAAATCTTTATCAGAGCTGAATGATATTTTCAATTTAGTTACAGATAAAAAGGAAGAAGAAGGGAAAATGGCAGGCGGTGAGACGTCAGGTGATAAGACATTGTCCATAGGGTAACGACTTTTACTTCCCCAGTTCAGCCTTTTCCGGTCTTAGTGGATGGCATTTTGTGTCAGCCTTTTGAAATTTTTATTGAGTCTGTTCAGAACCATTTGAATTTGAAGATGTCAGATGAGACAGAGGCATTAATAAAGCTAAAGGTTTTCTGGCTTTGGAAGTGGGGATATTGGCCGACGCTGTCGTAGTTTCCAGTTTAAGAAATGTCAGACTTGGGATGGCCTGAAAGTTTTTCTACGAACTCCGTACAGAGAGGAGGAGTGCGATGACTTAGTTCGGGATATGAGGGCATTCTATAAGATTAGGAAGGGGCAGAGTTTGATGGTAGATTTTACCTCACAATTATTTGATGCAGCATCGGACTTTGTAGGGAAATTAAGAAGTTTGAGTTGGGTATCAGGCAATTCTATATCTTTAGATAATTTTCACAAGTTGTTGCATATTACTGGCTTTTGAAGGAGGTTCTGGATGCCGTAGTGAGCAGTTTTGACAGTCGAGTAGAGCCTACGTCTGATGAGGAATTGATTTTTTGCCCAGATTAGAAAGCACATGTCGAAATGTCCGACGGTAGATAGCAAATTTTTCAATGGCACGCAGAAAGCCACGACGGTATGCCATAGGGTCTTCCCACAGAGAGAATCTAATTTTACTTCCAGTGGTTTTTGCAATAAAGTAGTGAGTGATAGAAGATCTAATTTTGCTTCTAGTAGTTTTTGTGCCAAAGTGGAAAGTGATAGGAAATCAATGGATCAAATGCCACAGTTTTGCTGTTTTAATTATGATAGGTCAGGGCATATGAAGAAGTTTTGCCGAGTTAAATACTGTGAGGGATGTCAGAGTTCAGAGCATTTTTGGTGGTGTTGCCCATTACTCATAAAGAGCAATGTTAGACCAGGAACTCAGAATTTTGGTAGTTGCTATAATAAAGCTCCTCAGGAGGGAGATCAAAGGAAGTCTATAGATAGATGGGATTTTTTGATGGCCAAACAGCTAAAGGGAAAAGAGTAAACTCTTCGTGTCATCTAGGGCTTTTGGGGATATACAAGAACCGAAGCCTGTGGTGAAGGGAGCTGTAACTGGGTCTAGTATTTGATTTTTGTAGATATGGGTGCATCAGTCAGTTTTGTGGATTATGATTTTTATCAATCGATGTTTTCCCAGTAGCCTATCGGTTAAGACATTCAGAGGAGAAAGTGTGTGATGTTCAGGCTCATAAACTGGATGTTGTAGATGAGGTGGACATCTGTTTTTCACTGGGGAACCAGTTTTGGTAGTGAGAGGTGTTGATTTGGGTAATAAGGTTTTAGTGGGGCATCCTGCGTGTACTAGGATTGGCATTTTTATGCACCCTAGTAAAGGAGGTATAACAGCTGGTGAAACTGGAGGTTTTATCCTGTATATGAGTATTGAAGAAATGGAGGGAATATATCTGTAAGTGGGAATAAGGATGGAATAAGCTGAGTTTAATGATGGGGAGAGGGGATACATAAAGCCATTTTGTTGGAGGATATAATTTTAGAACAAAGTATGGTTGCTATGGTAAAGGTGAAGGTGAGAGATATAAAGGTGAATAAACAGGTGTGTGTGTGATGGAAGGTAGTGAGAAACTTAAAGGTATGTTGAGTACAGTTCCAGCAAATAAGGTTTCAAATAATAGAGTTACATGGGTGGAATTTTTAAATTGCAATAATTCAGTTAGGAGATATCAGAGGAATACTTATATTGTAGATTTGGAGGAGTGGAGTGATGATACTGAATCAGTGACATTAGTAGGGAAGCACAATGGATTTTCAAAGGCCGAAATGGAGGTTAGAAGGGAGATTTATAGGAGCAATGTGGGTGAGGCACATTATAAAGAATGCACAGAGGGGTTAGGTGAAGTGTTAGCTGAATATGCAGATGTTATTGCTTTAAAAGGGGATAAATTGAGGCTAACAGGTGTGTTAGAGTATCAGGTGCAGTTGGAGGAAGGAACTAAACCTATTTTGTCCCATCATATAGGATACCTTTCGAGATTAGATGGAGCAAGAGGTTAACAAGTGGGAGGAGGAAGGTATAATTAGGCCTAACTCATTTAGTTTTCGTTCGTTGGCAGTACCTAAGAAGGATGGTTCAATCCTGGTGCTGCTAGGCATCCCGGATGAAGGTGAAAATCTTGAGTGTCTGTCAGTGGATAATGATAAAGTCAAGAAAATTTGGGAGGTGATAGGGGCATCTGGGGGTATCTCCTCGATTAGTCGGCTTGGCCAAGGAGAAGGAGCAAATGGCTCCCGGAGATATCATCCTGTTCCTGTCACTGTTGATTCTAAGGGGAGCCGTGATGCAGTACTGGAGAAGGCAAAAACCCTGAAGCAGTGTAACAGAGAAGTTTATTAGAAGATATACATCAAGAAAGATGTACATTCAAGTGTTTGTGCTGCATGGAAGAGGCTATTTGATGCTGAAAAGATAGAAAAAGAACGTCCAGATAATATTGGTTGTAACATCGTGTTTAATGTAAGAGAATGAAAGCTTTATAAGGATGGAGTGATTATTGATAAATGGGGTTTACTGGGTTTTAAATCTACCACAACATAATGTTAAACCATTGAGAATAGTATCTTGGAATATTTGGGGCTGCAGAACAAAAATTAGGAAAGAAAAATGTTGAGGAATTTCTATTACAGGATGACATAGTAGCACTGAATGAGGTCAAAACATCTTTGCCTGTGTATTTGCCGGGATATGTCTCTTATATGAGTTATAACAAGGATTGTTCTGACCGTGGTGGACCACTGTTTTGTTGAAAAATGCCCTTTCTCAGGAGGTGACTGATATGGACACAAGTATTCCTGATCATGTGTGGTTCCAGTTGCAGGCTGTACCTAAAGTAGTATTTGGGGCCTGCTATGTTCCATCTGACTCACCTTATTTCACTCATGAGGAATTTGCATCCATACAGGAGAGGCCAGTGACCAAATATCTGATGTTTGGTGATTTGAATGCAGGTTTGAAGCAGTGCGTAGGTTTGATGCTTATACCTACCCAAATATACCTGATGATGTAACTACCCCTAATGATAATGCTCATGTTTGGCAACAATTTGTAAAGACAATGATTTAATTGTTATCAATAGTCTTTTGAAAAATCTTTGCTAGTAATAAGACTTATAAACAGGGGAGTAGCTGGGTCTCTGAGTTAGATGTGTACATAGGATCGCCAGTTTTGGTTGTAAATATAGACTTGTTCCAGGCACACCAGATGCTGACTTTGCCATCTGACCATGCTCCAATATCCCTGCAAATGTGTACAAGTAGTGTTAATTTGGATTATGTGTTAAAACATGCCTCCAACTTAGGTGGCCATGCATCACTGATTGGGTTTGAGGAGAGGAGAAAGTTGGTGAAAAAAAACAGCACAGTTTAATGGTATTGACCCTGAAATGCTTTCCAATTTCATTTTAGATAGGAACCTGGATGCTGATAATTATGATAACACGGCTTTAATGTATCTGAAGTATTGTACTGTAGCTCTAAGGCATGTTGTGAGAACTAAGAAATTCTAGTGAAAATGTGGAGGAGTACACTGACCGCTGGGAGCACCTCCTTAGGGACCATGATGATTCACGGGTTTGGAAAGCTTGTGAGAGAGGTGCGAAATAATGAGCAGGAAGACAAGTACTGCTGGTTTATTGATGAAAACTAGCTGCTTATAAAGCAGGATGCAGACGTCTGCGTAGTTTGCAGAGACCACTGGTACAAAGATTTACAGGTGACCTGAGGTCAAACTAATTCCTTACAAAAACAGGACAGGTTCATACAGAGAACATAGTGATCAACAATGTCTGACATATAACATAAATAACTCGTTACTTGTACATAAAACATGATTGTTTAGAAAGACAACACATATACAGTTTACAATCATAATGATAGATATGTATTCCGATCGACCTTCGGTTGATGAAAAGGCACCACAGAAAACGGGATATTCTCCACAGAGAACGTGTTGAGCAGGGACTTTACAATACCCCCCCACCCAAGATGGAGGCAACGTCTGATTAAACCAGGTTTCTGCCACATCCCGCAGGAGATCTTGGGGTCTGCCTTCGTTGCCCCCCTCCAGGAATACAGGTTTGAGACGATCTATTGACACCTTGTCTTCCCACCCACAGATGGATACTTGGAATACCTTCTTGTTCCTTTCCAGTACAAGGAAAAGGGTCTAGTCCATTGTCCCTGGAGACGTGGGTGGTGGAGGACAGCCGGGTTGGTATGAAGGGGATGTCCTGTCAGTGAATGTCTCTTGGCAGGGGCAAACTTTCCAACCCCCCCTCTCGGGCTTCTGCATTCCTATGCAACGAGTTTCCTGGGACTACCAGAGTCTCCCAGACTTTTTCCGCAGGAGGGTCACCGTTGACTCTGGGGCGATCCTCACCCGAGGAGGACCCAGGGCAGCTGGTACTTCCAGTTTTCAGAGGAACAACGAGCCATGAGGACTCCTCCAGAGACCTGTGGAACCTTTCCACCATTCTGTTGGCTGCGGGGTTGTAGGCGGTGGTGCTGTGGTGAGTGGTCCTCATTAGACATGCCAGGGCGGTTCACAGCTCGGACAGGAAAGCGGGTCCCCTGTCTGTCGTTATGTCATCTGGGAACCGGCTGATCCAGCTGGAGAGGAGGGCTTCCGTGCATGCATTGGAGGTGGCTTCTTCCATGGGCATAACCGGGCCACCTGGTGGAGCGGTCAACGACTGTCAGAAGGTATCTGGCTCCTCTGATGGGGAAGAGGCCCACTACATCGGCGTGGATGTGCCCAAATCGTCTCCATGGCAATTCGCCACTCCCATTCAGTGTGCCGTCCCACTTTTCTTGTCTGACACTGCATACACTGTCTTGCCCAGGCCGTCGCGTCTTTCCGTATGCCATGCCAGACGAACTTCTCTGTCAGCAGCCTGGCTGTTGTCCTTCCCAAGGGGTGGGATAGGCCGTGGATGATGTTGAAAACCAGCCAATGTCTGGAGGCGGGTACCAGGGGCGGGGGGACATCGCTCAGTAATGTTGATCCTCCTGAGCCGAAGGGCACGTCCTTCCACTTCAGCGACATGACGGCTGTACGGTAGGCTTGAGTCTCAAGGTCAGCAGCTTGTTCGCGGGCAAGGTCCTCGTAATCAATCCCGAACTGCACGGAATCAATCTCGATCCTCGAGAGGGCGTCGGCTACCAGATTCTTCCTGCCGGGGAGGTATTTGATGGTGCAGGTGAACTTCGCGATGGCTGCGAGGTCCTGCTGCTGCCTAGAGGACCATGCATCACCCAGCTTCGTGCAGGCATAGACCAGCGGCTGGTGGTCGGTCCAAATTGTGAAGGGCGTCCCCTCCAGGAGGAACTTGAAGTGCCGTACCGCCTGGTATGCTGCAAGGAGGTCTCGGTCGAAGGTGCTGTAGCAGGACTCGGTGGGGCTTAGCCTCCTACTGAAGAAGGCATTGGGCTGAGGGGTCCCTCTGATGAACTATTCCAGGACTGCTCCATAGGCGACGTTGCTGGCGTCCGTCATCAGCTGGAGGGGAGCGCTGGGATCCTGGTGGGCCAAAGATGTTGCTTTGGTGAGGGCGGCCTTCATCAGGAGGAAAGCTTTCTGCTGGTCAGGGCCCCACACTAAGGTCTTTGGACATCCCTTCAGGACCTCCTTCAGGGGGGCCATGGTGTGAGCAATCCCCAGGATGAATCTTCTGTAGTAGGTGACCTAATGGAGGTAGGGGTGAGGAACTTCTCGACAGTTTCGACCCTCGGCCATCCGGGGATATCTCGTGGCCCAGGAACTCCACCTTCTCGACGCCGAAGGTGCATTTGTCAAACCTGACGACAAGGCCACTTTCCTCCAGGTGCTGCAGGATCTTCCGGATGTGTTGCAGGTGTTCCTCCCGGGATCTGGAAAAGATTAGGATATAGTCGATGTAGCAGACGCAGAAGTCCAGGTCCCCCAGGATGCTCTCCATCAATCTCTGGAAGGTCGCGCCCGTGTTCCTCAGGCCGAAGGTGGAGAAGGCGAAGACGTAGGACCAGAAGGGCATGACGATGGCAGTTTTGGGGATGTCCTCCGGTGCTACTGGAACCTGAAAATAAGATTTTAGTAGGTCCATTTTGGAGAATATCCTGGCCCCGTGGAAAGAGGCCATCAGGTCCTGCATGTTCGGCAGGGGGTAGTGGTCTGGTTCTGTTGCCAGGTTCAGCTGCCTGTAGTCGCCGCGAGGCCTCTAGATGCCATCTGCTTTCTGCACCATGTGAAGAGGGGAGGCCCACAGGTTGGGAGCCTTTTTGCATATGCCCATCCTTTCCATCTCTGCGGAGGCCTTTTTGGCCTCCTGAAGGCGCTGCATGGGAAGCCATCAGAAATTCGCGTGCGTCGGGGGCCCTTCGTCTTGATATGGTGGTATATCCTGTGTTTGGCAGGAGTCCCGGGCATCTGGCGGAGCTCAGGTTTGAAGACCTCTGGGAACTCCTTCAGGAGGGAACCATACTGGTGGGGCGCAATGGAACAGATGGCAGGCTCCCTGGGGCCTGGCAACAAGGGCAGGGACTGGCAGGACTGGCTGTCCAGCAGGCGTTTGCGGCCAACGTCGACTGCTAGACTGAAGTTGGCAAGGAAATCCGCCCCCAGTAGTGGAGATCTGACTTCCATGATGATGAACTCCCAGCCGTACCTCCGGCCAAGGATGGAGATCAACAGGAGCTTGGTGCCATAGGAGAGGATGGGGGACCCGTTTGCGACCATCAGGCAGGCAGTTGAATCCGGCAGTCATCTGTGGTCCTCTCTTGAAGGTGGAAACATCGAACGCATGGCTCCAGTGTCGACCAACATCATCCTGCCATAGATCGCGTTGCAGACGTAGAACCCTAATGGTAAGGGGGTTCCTGGGTATTTTTGTTGTTGCTGCCACTGCAGCCTGTGGGGTTGGCCACCGCCTCCTCTGTTTTTTGAAGGGAAGAAAGGGCAGGGGGCTTTGCACCTCCGGGTGGCTCTCCCGAACCTCCGGTGGAAGTAGCATAGTCCCGGCCCCTCCCTCTTCTGTTGGTGGGACAACCTTTTCTGCTCAATGGAGTTGACGGGCTACGTGGTGGGGTCCTCTGGCAGAGGCAGTTGGCAGAGTGTGCGGACATGGTCGCCCTCTTGGCCGCCTTTGTGGAGTCTATCAGCTGCTGTGCCAACCTGAGTAGGTCCTCAACTGGCAGGGTGTGCGCATCTGTGATCTGCCCACGGACCTCAGGCAGTAGCTGCCACAGGAAGATCTCCCTCAACAGCCTGATTTCCTTGCACCTGCTGCTGCTGTCAGTCTTGGGGAGGAGGAGGAGGTTTTGGAGGGCGTGCCACACTTCCAAGAGGTTTCCCTCCATGCTGGGGGTTGAGGGCGAGGTCGAGGGTGTGGGCAGCTCTCTGGGAGACCTGCAGGGAGCAGGTCTTGACAAGAGTGGATTTCAGTTCTTGGAAGGTGGCAGGGACTGACATCGTCATCAACCAAGGGGCGATCTTTCTGTATATCTCCTCCGGGAGGGCGTTAATGGCAATGTCCGCCTTCAACACCTCATCAGTCAGGCCTGCTATTCTGAATTGCCCCTCGACCCTGTAGAACGAAGACACTGCGTTCTCCCTGGTGAATGGCGGCAGCCTTATGTTAAGGGCCAACTTTGGTTGGTCCATCAGGGGGGTCATCGCGTGGGGCAGCAGTACCATTGTGGAGGTGAGCGCGGGAGGGGGTTGCGAGAGGGAGGTGTCCGCCTCCGAGAGGTTCGTGGTAATTTGTACGTGGTTGGGAATGTCTCCGTCCATGCTCTTTTGTGCTCTCACTTGGAGTGTGTGGGAACACTCACGCCAACACACGCTGGGGGAGCGTGCTGTGTGGGTCCACTAATGACGCTGGCGACCTGCCGATGAGGGTCAGTTAACACCCAAACGCTTTGTTAGAGCGCCGTAGTTAGTCCATTAGGGATGTGGATTAGATTCGTTGGGCCAAGACTTAGTCATTGTTTGAGTCCGTTAATGGCTTCCGGGAACCACTCCGGGGGTCATCACTGTGAGAGAGGTGTGAAATAATGAGCAGGAGGAAATGCTGCTGGTTTATTGGTGAAAACTAGCTGCTCATAAAGCAGGATGCAGACGTCTGCGTAGTTCGCAGAGGGACCGCTGGTACAAAGATTTACAGGTGACCTGAGGTCAAACTAATTCCTTACAAAAACAGGACAGGTTCATACAGAGAACATAGTGATCAACAATGTCTGACATATAACATAAATAACTCGTTACTTGTACTGTACATAAAACATGATTATTTAGAAAGACAACATATATACAGTTTACAATTATGATGATAAATATATATTCCAATCGACCTTAGGTTGATGAAAAAGCACACAGAAAATGGGATGTTCTCTACAGAGAACGCGTTGAGCGGGGACTTTACAAGCTATTGACTGGAAGGGTAGGTTCCAAGGTGAGAATGAAACAGATGTTCGTCCCACGGATCAGGAATTTAAGGAATTCTTTGAAGAACTATTAAACCCAGTGGAGGTAGCACTAATGGATGGTGATATTCGTTCATGTGTGGGTATCCTGTACTGTATGAGCAAATAACCCTGGAGGAAGTTAAGTCTCAAATTAAAAATATTGAGCCAGACAAAGCTTCTGGTCCTGACAGTGTTTCACTTGGTGTTCTGAAGTTGTTCCCAGTGCAGTGGATGATCACTCTTGCTGCATTGTTTAATGTTGTATTTATGTCTTCCTAGTATCTTAATTTGTGGTCCATTGCCAAAATGTTTACAATTTTTAAGAAAGGTAGTAGGCAAGAACCAAAAAATTATAGAGGTATAACAGTGATCAATTGTTTGGCAAAATTATATGATATGATTTTGTGCTCACGACTTGAGAAATGGTTTAAGCCATATAGGAAACAAGCAGGTGCACAGAGGGGTCATGGTTGTATGGAACATATTGTAGCATTGAGATTATTGACTGACCTGGCTAAGAAAAAAAAGAAAAAGCTTTTTCTAATATTTGTTGATTTTAGTCAAGACTATGATCTAGTACCCAGAAAAATGTTATCAGGGTCTTGAAGCACTTGGGGTGTGGGGCTGTGATCCTGGCGGCACTTGTCGCAGTATATTCTGACAGCTTCAGTTGGAGTTCGTCAGGGTAATTCCACATCCTGCTTGCTTTTTATTTTGTACATGAATAAGCATTGTAAATATAGTACCTTTAATGAAACAATATTGTAATGATTATGGTTTGAAAATTAATGCAGCTAAAACTAAATTTTATGTTATCAACGGGGCGGGGCAGGATCAGGAAACAATTGGGGTTGATGATCTTGTAGTGGGTCTGTGCACTCAGTATACACATTTGGGTTCAATTTTTACTGCTGATGGCTCCATGTCATCCTCGGCTATGGTTCATACTCAGTCCAGTGTGTCACATGTCAATAAATTTGTTTCATTTCTAAGTGAAAACAATGACACTCCATTTATTGTCAAGAAGAGAGTTGTTGATGCTGTACGGGTGTGGGTCTTGGCTGAACATTGATCTAAGGCCGATAATAACACTGTATAACTGGGCAGTGAAACTGCTCTTGGTGTTAGAAAAACCACTTGTAACGATTTATGATGTATTGAATCAAGGTACCCACCATTGCGGGATTTAATTCAGAGTAGGCAAAGAAAGCTCTTTAGTAAAATGTACTGCGAGCAGTCTGTGATGGATAATGACCCTCTAATTTTAGTGATAAACACCGTATTGAATGAAAGGTATAACACCCGAACATATCTCCATGGACTAATAAATACAAGAGTAGATGATGTCAAAGTAGCTATGGAGACGCTGCAGCATAATATTTTGAATTCCGAATCATCTAGGGGATGACATCAACACAGCTCTCTCAGTTCATGATATTTATTTGGTTAAGCACAGTATCCCCGAACATAAGAGGATTTCATTCACCCACTTCAGACTTTCGTCTCACTTCCTGGCGGTGGAGGTCGGTAGGTGGGGTAGGAGGGCCATGGCCGTCTACCGATGGAGGGGCATTTGTGTACTTGTGGTGTCATACAGACAGAGGCGTATGTGATGCAGCATTGCCCAGGAACACAGAATATACGATATAATTATAATTTTATATGCATTGAGGACATATTTTCGAACCACCTTAAGAAGTCAGAAAAGTGTAAAACAATACATTTAATTCTGTCTTCGTATGTATGAGAAAAGTACTGAGAATTTTTAAAAGGTGTTGTTCCGCATGTTGGATGTTATGATTGGTTTTTGTTTTTCGTTTTTTGTTTTTTCTAGAGTATATTTAGTTTATGCTTTGCAAGGAAAGTTGCTGTGGTTAAGGTATCCTTAAATGGTTATAAGGTTTTCGTTTATTTAGCTGCATTTACAGTTTTAACTGTAGAAAGAAATTCGCTGAAAATATTATATAGCATGGTTTCAAGTGTTCTAGTTTAGATGTGTTTTTTGATCCTAAAGATTTAAATGTCCATTTTGAAGTACTTTGTTGGATCATATCCAAGAGCTTGTAATTTTAATTGTATTATGTTGTGGTCAATAAACTTCTATCTATCTATCTATCTATCTATCTATCTATCTATCTATCTATCTATGTGTAGAATTTAGGAAATTAAAAAGAAGACCATTCCTGATAGGTATCTGGTGGCATGTCTGCCAGATTTATTTGTGGAGATTGGAGGTAGGAATATTTATTCATCAACCGATGTCATGCAAGGGTTTTTGAAAGTACCATTGGGTGAGGAGAGTAGGAAACTTACAGCATTTGCCATCCCTAAGAGACATTATAAATTTACACGAATGCCTTTTGGTTTGTCAGGTAGTCCTACGACATTTACAAAGCTAGTGAATACTGTCTTGCACGAGACGACATTTTGATTGCTACAGATACTATAGGGGAACATTTATAAGTGCTTTAGGAAGTCCTTAGGAAGCTTAGAATGGCAGGTCTAAAGATTAAACTAGCAAAGTGTGATTTCTTGAAGAGACAGGTTGTACATTTTGGACATGTCATTTCGAAAGAAGGTGTTCAAGTGAACGATGAGAAAGTCAGAGCAACCACAGATTTTCCTACACCTAAAACTAAGAAAGAGATCCTCTCATTCATTGGAATGGCAGGATTTTTCCATCGGTTTGTGAAAGGGTTTTGCATATTGTCAGCACCTTTGACTGATGTACTGAGGGATGATGTACAGTTTTCATGGGGTGAGGCTCAGCTGGCAGCCTTTCAGAAAGTCAGAGTCTCTGATGAGTCCTCACATTAGTGACAGATGCCAGTCAAGAGGGGGTAGGTGCTTGTTTAATGCAGAAATATAAGGGTAAATTGCACACTGTTGCATTTTTCAGTAGAAAGTCCAAGACACGAGTGAGTAATAAAATGTTAATGGCGTCAGTGGACAAGGAAGCGTTTGCAGTGGTGTCTAGTTTGGTACATTTCAAGAGATTACTAATGGGAAATAAGGTGGAAGTTCTTATGGATCATATGCCATTGTTGGATCTTTTTTAATAAACCAGATCTTTCTCCTAAGAGGGCTACATGGTTTTTGACAATTAAGGCTTTTGATGCTAAGCTTAGGGACACTGAAGGCACACATAATATGGTGGCGGGTGTCGTTAGTAGGAATTTTGTGGACGCTAAAGGTGACCATGTGTGTACTGTAACTGGTAAGTATGTAGATTGGGATATCAGTTTAGTGGAGAAGAAGCAAGATGAGGGTGAGGTTTTAGCAGACACAAAGGCGTTTCTTAGAGGTGAATTAGTGAAGAGGGTTATAAGTTGTATTATGCAGGTCTGGAGTTACAGGGTAATTTGTTGGTGAAGAGAATTAAATACAAGTTGAGGAGTAGTAAGGATAAGGGCGATACGACGCAGATCATGGTGCCAAAAGAATTAATTCCAGTAATTTTGGAGATTGTACATTGTAAATTTGGTAGTCCACATTTGGGGATTAAGAGGACATACCAGAGAGTGCACGATAGGTTTTTCTGGAAAGACATGTCTTCTTCGGTGGAGAATTTTGTGAAGGGGTGTTCTATGTGTAATTTGTGTAAACCAGCGAGGGTTATGTCTTGTAAATTGGGGTCTTTTCCTACCCCTGGTAGGCCATTTCAAAAGGTTCACATAGATTTTTTGACGAACTTTTGTGAATCGGGGTATGGCTATAGGCATTTGTTGTGATATATATGAATTAACGAGGTTTGTGGAGATTTTTCCATTAAAGAATAAGATGGCGGATGAGGTTGCAATGGCATGTTTCCATGGGTATGTTTGTGGATAAGGGGTTTCGGAGGTTCTTATTACTGATAATGGGAGAGATTTGTGAATAGAACGCTAAAGTGTCTTGCGGAAGTTATGGGATACACAAAGTAAATATTCTTCTGTATAGGCCAAAAGCTAATAAGTTGTGTGAGTGAGCTATTAGGAAGGTGCTCGAAGCCCTTGGAGTTACAGTGTTTGGTAATGATAAGAATTGGGATAGGTATATTAATGTGGTGAGACATACCATAAATACAATGGTTAGGACACCATTTGTGTGTCACCTGTAGAGGTCTTATTTGGTTATCCAGTTTGGGGTGCATCTGATTTATTGTCTATATCTTCATATTGTGACAATACAGTTCAACCGTTAATTGCTACAGCTAAAGAGGGACATGCCTGTCTCAGTAGTAATTTGAAGTCGAAGACTCAAGAAATGGTCAAGTGAAATAATGTGAAATCAGATGGCATAAGAGCTGCAGTTGGGGATAAGGTATTTTTGAAGATTAATGTACGAAATGACTTGAACTATAAACTGGGCCCTAAATCTGATGGGCCGTTTCGGGTTATAGAAGAGATAAGTGGAATAGGTTCGTAGTTTTGAATGAAGACACGAGTAACAAAGTGAGCGCACATTTCGAAGATTAAGAGAACAGTTTAATGTTTGTTTTGGGTTTTCTGAGGATAACAGGTTTTGAAATGTGGAGTGTGTTGTTTGTGGAATTTTTCAATTGCTTCTTTGCTTTCTCTTTGGGGAATTAAGCATTTGTCAAACGAAGATTTTGATAATATTTTGAAAGAGACCAAATCATGCTAACAGAGATCATATCTCAGGTGCAAGCGGTAATAGCTGCATCAAAAGGTGTACTTCTGAAGATATTTTACCTTTGGCGGTGTCAGAGTCAGTCTTGATGAATGGGGCTTAAATAAATCCCATATAACATAAATTTTTTTATCAAAATATATGTAAATTCTGATCAAAATTTATGGTAGCCTAATATTCAATATAATTGTTTATTACCTCGATAAAATCTACATTGAAAACCCAAGTCAGTCATTTCTTTCCGTAGTAAGCAAAGCCGAGTGTGTGCATGCATAGCAGTGGCTAAACACGACACTTTCAGCCACCAGAAACCACTACCAAACTCTCTCTCTCTCTCTCTCTCTCTCTCTCTCTCTCTCTCTCTCTCTCTCTCTCTCTCTCTCTCTCTCAAGCAGTAATAAGTAAACAAATACATTCCCTTTTTGCATACAGTGTTAAAATGGTCCTGCACACAATCCTACATCATTTATTACTTAATCACCAACATCGTGTAGGAAGAACAAGCTTACACAACACGTCAATTCATACCTTTTGCTGATGTAAACATACACAGTAAGGAAAAGTATTCCCATCATTTAGGAAAATAAAATGATTGTTTATGGTTATATATTAGAATGTTATATATTCATTTCCATCTTTTATCAACACATATTTATTCAAAACAATAAATACCAATTGCCTAACATCCCTCTAAGGAGGGAAAGATTTTGTTTGATTCATGATTATGTTATTGTACAAATTGACCAAGTTTATAGATGCCATACGTGTAACTTTATACACAATTCTGCGTTAAGGAATTTGATGTCATTGAAAAAATTAAGGAGTAGTAATTTATTGTTATGTAAAAAACGTCCCTAAAACCAATATAAAAAATATGTATCACAAGTTAAAGTTAGCTATATAGGAAAGTGTTTTGCCACTCTTCTTCTTAATATGATGAGGG
>NC_089761.1:65675736-65690736 GCF_040412425.1 Macrobrachium rosenbergii
TTCACACAGGTGTTGAAGAATCGATACACAAAGTGATAGAAGACTTAAGGAAAACAAATATCACCATAGGAAATAAGAATGATTTTGGTGATGAAGAAAATGATTTAGTTAAAGATATGTTTTGAATTATTTGTCATTTGGAACGATGTATAACGCACTCTGAGAAAAAGAAAAGCAACCTTTCAAGAAAGTTAAGATTGATCCTAAAAGTGATAGCCTTACAGCTTTAATATCAATGAGGCAAGAAGTCCAGAAGAAAGAGATAGATTTTTCTAAGGAATTTGTAGGGGTAACAGACACACAAAATGAAAGGAAAGGCAGAAATACCCATGATTCATATAAAAGAAATAACAAGTATAATGATAATTCCAGACAAGAAGGAAGTAGACAAACTTCCTTTCAAAGGAAATATGCACAAAATACTAGGAAAAAATGGAATCCAAACCAGAAAGGAAAACAGAATCAATCGAGGAATGGACCATTCCTCGTTCCACCCATAAGATATCATAATGATCAATATTCAAACATAAATAATTCAAAACCAGAGAATAATTCAGCTCAAGAAGCTAGATCAAAAATAACATGTGAAAACTGCGGGTATACCAATCATTCCACTAATGAATGCAGAAAGCCTAGAATCTGTGCAGTTTGCAAAAAGGTCGGGCATTTAACTAAAAACTGTTGGTTCAATAATAAGGAAGTCAATAGAGCTGTTATAGAGACACGTAACAGTCGCTCAAATATAAATAAATCATCCAGTCAGTGACAGTTAACCCCTTTACAGAGAAAAGAAAGTAAATCCCTTCAAGGTGATGAAAGAGAAAAAGGAGAAACAGTTACAGTGGGAAATGAAGGTTCATCCGCATTTTCCTATTTACATAACAAAGAAGTAATATTTTCCATGAAAGAGGAAGAAATAAACAGAAAGGGTCTGCCTATTATAAAGATTCCAATAAATGAAAAGACATGTACTGTACTCATTAATTCAGGTAGTACTGTAAATATAATTGATAAAATAACTTTAAACTCGCATTCAGGGTCAAAGTTGAGTAATAAAAGGAATAGCAAGGAAACAGATTAAAAGTCTGGGGAATGTGAACTTAGAAATAGATATTTTGTCACATAAATTTATTGAAAGTTTACTAGTTCTAGAATTCAGATTTTTTTCCCACACAAGTATTGTTCTCATTTAATTTAAAGAGGAAATGTGGAATAATATTAGATAGTAGTGAAACAGGATAATCAGAAGAGCGTATGTTTTACGCTGAACGAAGAAAGGTTTCACCCAGATCTGATCAATTTGTCTGAGACAGTTTCGACAAGTGATACAGACATACAGGAAAAGTAGATAAGTAATCAGAACAAGCAAGATAAAATAGAAATAGAGAAAAAAGAGGAATTCCCACAATTACAGAATACAGAATTGTTGAGATGTGCACATACAGATGACAATTACTTAGATATGAATAATTACTCAGATATAAATAACTGTGATGACCAAAATACTGAATCTAACGAAAATTAAGGCGCCTATACCTATAACTATGGCAATGTAGTAATGAGTTGTGAAAGTGAAGGGAAAATAATAAATAAAGTATTGCTCTTAGATAAAATAAATAAATCAGATATAAATAGTATAATAGAAGTAACAAAAGAAACCACTGGAAATGCAGAACTTTGCTATTTTTCTGACATAGAAGAAGAAGAAATATGTTGTCTTAGCACAGCTGATGATAATAAAGTACAATTTATACTCAACAGAGCAGTAACTTTGTATCCAAAATGTTTAACAAAAATATATTCGAGATCAAAAGAGGATGTAAGGGATAAGGATATTCTTTTATTGAATGAAGAATTGCCAGATTTTGTCAGAATAGATAATTCCCTAGTTCACATGAATGGTGATAACTGCGAAGTTTATGTTCAAAACTCTTCAGATAACAGACTAACACTATACGCAGGCATTGTCTTTTGCATAGGAATATCTATTAACAATCCTTTACTGACAGTAAAAGAAAAAGCATTTTTCTCTATAAATGGCCAAAACTTTCAAATAAATCAAGAAGTAAATAAAACAGATTTTCCAGAAAACAGACACAAGTTAATTCAGATGTTAGAGAAATACAGAAATGTAATAGCTATAGGAGATAAACTAGGAAGAACAAATGTTCTACAACATAGAATTTTGTTAGATGATGGAGCCAAGCCATTTTTTATTCCTAATTACAGATTACCAATAAGCCGGAGACCCATAGTTGACAATTTGATAGAGGAAATGAAAAGAAATGGAGTAGTAATTCCTTCTAAATCTCCATATAATTCCCCGTTATTACTTGTTCCGAAGGATGGTAGTTGGGGACTTGTAATAGATTACAGGAAGTTAAATTCCAACACAGTTCCAGATAGAATGACGATGCCTGTAATTCAAGATATGTTAGCTCAATGAGGAGGGGCCAAAATATTTTCATCCTTAGATTTGCTTAGTGGATATTGGCGAGTACCTCTAGATGAGGAATCGAAACAATTCACAGCCTTCAACACACATAAAGAACATTTACAGTTTGAAGTAATGCCATTTGGATTCACACCAGCCCCATTAACATTTGTCAGATTAATGTTACAAATTCTAGAAGATATAGAAAATGTTGCTGTATACTTGGATGATGTAATCATTTTTAGCAAAGACTTAGAAAGTCACCTCAGAACATTAGAAATGGTCCTAGAGAGATTAAGAATTGCAGGACTAAAAATAGAATTCAAGAAATGTCAATTCCTGATGAAATCCTTGGAATACTTGGGTCATATAATTAGTGAAGATGGACTGTGGATGCAGGCAGGTAAAATAAAGGCAACAATTGATTACTCAGCTCCCACTAATTTGAAAGCATTAAGAAGGTTCCTAGGTATGGTAGGTTGTTATACTTTTATAAAGGGTTTTGCTACTATAGCCAAACCTTTGACAGAATTAACCAAAAAGGATGCTAATTATGAATGGAAGGATGAACAAGAAACAGCCTTTCAAACATTAAAGAGCAAAATGACCAGGAACCCTGTTTTAGTCTACCCAGATTTTTCCAAAGATTTCTACTTAGCCTGTGATGCCTCAAGTACAGGGCTAGGAGCTGTATTGTTACAAAAGGCCAAAACTAGAATGAGGGCAGTACTAGTAGACTTTTAAACCCAATAGAAAAAAACTATAGTACCACAGAAAGAGAGCGTTTAGCTTTATATTGGGGTTTAAAGAAATTTAGACACATACTTTTAGGGCATAAGGTTAATGTGCTTACTGATCACAAACCCATTTGTGACTTATTTAAGAGCCTTTACCAACAACATGAAATTCAATAGATGGTTCATTAGTGTATTAGAATTTGCCCCGGAATTCACATATATTCCAGGGAAATTTAACACCTTGGCAGATGCATTATCCAGATCTCAAGAAGAAACAGAAAAATGTATTACCACTAATACCTTTTGTTTTAGTTGTCAAGTAGTAGATTTAGATCTAGAAAGAGTAAAAATACAAGAAAAAGATGCAGAAATCACACAAATAGTAGGACAATTAATACTAGATGAATCCTTAAAACCTAATTTTCAATTAATAAATGGATTGTTGTATAGAAGGCCAACAGAGAAGAATGGTTGTTCTCGACTATACATACCAAAAACACTAATCAGAGAAGTTTTAGAACTAACCCGCACATATAAGTTAGCAGGACATCCAGGAATTAAAAAGACAAGCAGAATCATAACCAGAAATTATTTTTCGCCAAATTGTAGTGAAGATGCCAAAAAACTTGTACAAAACTGTATAGTTTGTAATCAACATGAAGGTAACGTAAATCTTAAAGCTCCACTTGAAAAATATCCATCAGAATTAAATCCATTTCAAGTAGTAACTATGGACTTTTTAGGTCCATTTCTAAGGACTGTTAGAGGAAATAAACAAATATTAGTCTTCTTAGACTATCTAACTAGATATGTAGAAATCGTACCAGTAAGGAACAGAGATGCAGCCACAGTAGCAGAAGCTCTTAAATCTAGAATTATCACAAGGCATTCATGTCCACAAGTTCTTCTTTCTAATAATGCTGCTGAATTTGCTAGTGATCTTTTAAAGAAAATATATGAATTTTATTAAATAAATAAGTGTCAAATAACCGCTTATAAACCAAGTTCTAATGGAGCAGTAGAACGAACTAATCGTGAAATAAAGGATATCCTGAAAACTTTAGTGAGCCCACGGACAGAAGATTGGGACTTAGCATTAGAAGACGTACAGTTCACATTGAATAATACTGTAAATGAGACAATAGGAGAATCCCCACATTATTTATGTGGCTATCAGAAAAGAATGCCTAACACATTATTAGGCAATGCAACACCACCCAGACATGCATATAACTATGATGACTATGTTGCATGGAAAATCAGACGCACTTACGAGACAATCATGAAAACAAGGGCAAAATTAAAAGAGGTTCATAACACTCATGCCAAATATTGTAATAAAAGTACCATTAAACCAGACATTACAGTAGGTACTCAAATTTATGTATAAAATCATGTTCTAGAAGAGCCAAATGTAAAGGTTTCTCCCAAGTTCACTATAGAGTTGTAGAAGTGTTAAAACTAAACAAATATATAGTAATTAATGAAGGTGATCTAAAAAAAAAGTAGTTCATTGGAATCATATAAAAGTAGTAAAAACAGATCCATGGTCCACTGAAGTTATAGATAACATATGACGAAGATGCTGTAGATAATGTTGTAAACAAAAAAATATAATCTACGAAACCGACAGAGTTAAATATGTGTATATACAGTATATGTATATATTGGTGTTGGACTGAAAGTATCACAAATATAATGTATGTAGTGAAATCTATATACATAAAGAAAATCTGATAAAAGCCTATTCTTACAAATGCAAAAAAAATGCGGCTCATCATAGCATTAGTCATAATTGGGCTCATCTCTTCAAAGGTGGAGATAAGAAAGGGATCATTGTTAAAGAGACACGGAAAAGTCAAAATGATCAAAGACTTAGGAATCATTAGTACAGACATAACCCCAGTGTTAAATAGTGATAAAACATTAAATGCAATTCAAAAGGACATTAAATCAATCCTACAGAAGGGTGATAATAACAGTTATTCACTTGTTAGAAAAATTAAACACAGAAATAGAAAATACAGTGAACAAAAGGTCAAAGAGATCCCTCTTACCCTTCATTGGAACTGCCTTGAACACATTATTTGGAGTTGCTACCGAAGCACATGCAGAACAGGAGAAAGAAAGAATAGACAGACTGGAAAAATGGGTAGCAGCAAGAGGCACAGTGATAAATAAAGTGATTACCGCACACAATCAAAATGCAAAACAAATAGAAAAACTGAAAAATTTTATAAATCAAGTCAATCAGACTGTAACAAAAGAATTGAATAAGTTGGAAAACATACAGTTTTTAAATACACTTGCTCTATAAAGTGAAGTGATATTACGGGAACATAAAAACACATTAAATACCATTTTGCTTGCTTATAAAGGTATTTTGAGCCCAACACTAATCACTCCTAAAGAATTAGAAGACATTGTTAAGTTTTGCATCATGGAAAAACACTTTCAGCCACTTGTGGAAGATGTATTCATGTACTGCAATTTAATAAGTGCCAAAGTGCTTTATGATAAAATGATTTTAGTTGTACCTTTCAATACTAGGACCACAAACATTAATCACTGTGTACCCATTTCCTATGATACTTGGTAAACAGGTAATCATTCAAAATGGAACAGTCAGGCATTTGCATTAGAAGAACACGCTCTACTATTGTCATTCTTCACTGATAAACAATTTAATGAGTGTATTCTGTTAAAAAGAACAGAAATATATATGTAATTTTGATAACCTGTATAAGAATACTAATGCTTATCCCTGTATTCAAGAAATTGTGTTAAACCAAAACCAAGAAAAAGATGTATGTACCACAAACTATGATAAACCTTTTGAAGCACTTACTGTATAATTGATCAAGAAATCTTTGTATTTTCACTAGATACTGTTGTAGATAAAATTAAATGTCACAACATTAGTACAGAAATAAAGTTTAAAAATGTTAAAGCTTTTACATCATGTCAGTTAGTTATAGCAAACCAATTATATTATGAACCCCATCTTTTCACAACATAAATGATATATATATATATATATATATATATATATATATATATATATATATATATATATATATATATATATATATATATATATATATATATATATATATATATATATATATATATATAAATATATATATATATATATATATATATATATATATATATATATATATATATATATAAATATATATATATATATATATATATATATATATATATATATATATATATATATATACATACATATACTATATATATATATATATATATATATATATATATATATATATATATATAGAATAAACATATGATATTTGTGTATCAGCACTTGAGAAAGGCTTGGCACACTTTTAAATTGGCTGGCAGTAATCAATTTCCATACTTTAAATGACGGACCTACCATTTTCTTCATTGCTTCTTTGATATCCATAGCATCTCAGATCCACCGAGTTATTTGTTAACTTGACCAGTCTATGCTCTGGCATTGTGCCCTGGCTGCTAGCAAGCACTGGCCTTTAGTTGTTTGTCTTTGACGAGGACGCTCCAGTTTTTCCGTTGTCCTTTCGTTTTTTTTATTCCCTCTTTGACCGTACAGGTTTACTTTTGATGTTTATATGCCCGGGATAACGTTCTCTCTTTTTCATTTATCTGTTTACACATCTGCTCAGGAAACACTGGTCTATTATGAAATGATACGTATAAACTTCTTTGAGATCTCTTCGGTAATCATAAAAGGATTATCATGCCTCGCGATGGTAAATATAGTCTTGATTTCGTGGTTCTTTGCCTGTCAAACTAATCATTAATTTATTTTGATTAAATTCGAGTTCTTTGTTTTTTTCTATCTCTCTTCCTTTTTCTCTGAGCAAGTGTTTATAAACTTAAAGAAGAGATCAAGCAAAGTTTCTCCTGATTTATCATCAGCGCATGTCCCCGTAAACGCATTGCATCATCTCATTGACTAAAGAGCAAGCAAAACTAGTGCTGAGGACGATAAACCTTGAAGAATTAAGCTTGCGGAACTAGTTTTAAACCTTTCATCACTGTTTGCTCGTCCACTAGATGATGTTTGTCTGCTTGTTCCTTGGCTAACTTGACATTTGAAGGAAGGTCCTCCGTTCTCTTCTTGATCATCAAGAGCGCTTAAATGTAAATAAGTAGAGACACATTCAGTTGTCAGACAGTCAGCCGAGTATTCTGGGAAAATAATTGATATGCTGAGAAACAAGTGCATATGAATTTAACAAATACAGTTAATTTTTTCCTTTTCAAAAATGAGGGAGAGAAAATATGCAATGAGTGATCATTGCTTTAGTTCTCTTAATAGTATTCACTAAAACATTGCAACAGCTTTTTCGTATAGTTAATTTCATTATTCGTAGAGGCCTTTATCTCAGCCTTTTTAATTACATGCCTTGCATCAATAATTGCTAGAAAGTGTCATATATCATAAGAATAACTTGGAAAAGGGTCTCTCTCTCTCTCTCTCTCTCTCTCTCTCTCTCTCTCTCTCTCTCTCTCTCTCTCTCTCTCTCTCTCTCTCTCTCGTAGGTCCCTGTTATTAAATATTTATCACCGTCGAAAAACAAACATACCCTACACATAGTTCTTTTCCGTCCCTGATTCAAAAAACTTTCATTGTTATTTTGGTATTTCATTTAAGCTGATACTTTACTGAATCATTCCTCAACTGAGAAGCTGTGAGAGAGTAATAACGTTGTCTAAGACCCAAATAAACTTTTTTCAAGATTTTCGATGGCTCCCCGAGAACAATTAGTAAAAACACTGGTAAAATTCATATCAAAGTCACAAACAATGTTTACAAACCGTACAGGGATAATGCTTTATAACTGGATGTAGTAAGTGCGTAAAGTATGGAGCAAAGTCCCAAATACCTTTTGAGAATCAGATGATACACCTTGCGAAACCGCCCGCTCTGAAAAGTGAGGATGTATGTCTTATGAGAGCTTGCACCCAACAGTTGCATAAACAATATCTTCTCCAGAAAGAGCAGATGTAATTTCCCAGGAGACTCGAATCCGTAAATAGAGAATAATAATTAACTGTTTTTCAGCTGCTCAAGAATCTGTGAAGGAAACTGTGATTAAGGTTTTATGAGATCTGCCTTGATGCTGATAAATCTGAACAGAAGTATTTCTTATTTGTAAACCATTTCGTTCACATTTCAGGATTCTTAAAGCTCGCAGGATTTTTCATGAGAAGTGAAAATTGGTGCAGTTCCCTTAGAGAAGTTGGATGGCTAAATAGGAAAAGACCAAAGAGAACGGATAGTAATTGAAAGAAAATGCATGGCAGTTGGGGGCGAAGGGACGTTGCACAGAACCTTAGTACCATCTAAGGTTTGCTTCGTAAGGTATACTGTTAGTTGGATACACCCACCCCATCATAATACGGATACAAAATATACGTACCTGTACCTGTATGCCTCAGCGTTAGATAAACAAAAGCATTCGTACTTGCCAAATACGGAATACAATTCGGATGCAGTTACGCTCTGGCTTATGAATGAATCTGAGTAATTGTCATCTCTGTACCAGGTAAGAAGAATGAAGCGCAAGAACAGGTGGAACGGGAGAACGTGTTCTGTTAGCCGGCCATTATTCTTCATAAACGTTGACATTACTGGAACAGCAAACCACATCGCCCCACCCTTCCAGTCGCAACCCCTAACATGGCCGATGGTTATAAGTAAGAGGAGGAAAGGCTACAACCCATGTCGAAATCCAAGGTCCTTCCTTTTCCTCAGCGTCCCACATTAAGCAATGAGTCCTGCTCTCTCTCTCTCTCTCTCTCTCTCTCTCTCTCTCTCTCTCTCTCTCTCTCTGTATTTTTTGATATACAGCAAATTTCCTAGCATTACTTCGCCAGTATTTCTGGCATGTCTGTGATGCAGCATATAATCATAATAATTATTATTATTACCACATGTATAATACATATAATGATAATAACAAATACAAAAAACTAGGTGTTAGATAAGACTCTTTGCGATGGCATCATAGAAACTCACATTCATTAATATTTTCTGTCATTATTATTTGATTTTCCTTTAAGCTTGTTTGTTTTGGTTGTTTAGCAGGTTTATAGACCGACGGAACAGTTGTTTATTCACAGATGACCTACAGTATATAATCTTAAGCTTAATGGCTTACAGGACAGGGGCGCCTAGTCCTTACTAGCCCAGACTCGATAGATGTCAAAAGAGATTAATAGACCAGGTTATTAACGGGAGGTAAATGGCATCATAAACGAAATGAAAGAGGAAAAGGCTTCAGAGTCTGGCAGTACATGAAAAAAAAGTCTTCCAGCTGCACAATCTAAGGATCACTCATTTCTACAGAAGTAGTGACTGGTGGATATTATGAAGCCATTCTAAGAGGAAGATGAATTCTTTCCCGAAGTTCACTTACCTAGCGGATAAAATAGTGTTTATAGTTGAGGAGACAGAGGAGCCATCCTGAAGTGAAACAAAAGAGGAACTCAATAACGAGTCCGACATATGGCAGCAACATTCCAGGTAGAAACTGAAAATCCGCCACAGAGCTTCATTGAAAGGGATAAGGGAAACACAAAAATTCTATTAGCAGATTGAGCAAATGGTTCTAAGACTGGTTTAGATTCATCTGAAAATCCAATAGAATGATAAAATTGAGGAATTGAACTACAGACTCGATCAACTGAAGGAGAGAGGAGACCGAAATGGGCAGTCCCTGAGCCTTCGAGGTATTAAACTTGTCTTGTACTAGGATCCCACTCAGATATTCTCACTAGTATATAATTATTAAGAAGAAAAACTATTTTTTTTTATTTACATCAAATATAACTTCAGACCTTTATGCCAATAATCACCTGCTACTAAAAGTCCTTTTTGTGGCTCAAATGAAGTTGTAGCCACACGAGCCCTAATTCTATAGGACTCACTCGAAACCTGATCTGGGAGAAGGCCGGATCTACTTTCAGTCCTTCCCACAAAAAAAGATTGCTATTAACAGGGTGTCAAGATGATTGGGAATCCCTAAATCATTTCTATATTTTCTTTTCAATTATGTCTTCGTAGCATTATCAATAGTTTTCACAATGCAAAACTGGCCATTCTGGTTTTACACACACACACACACACACACACATGCATATTTACACATGTATATAATGTATATATATGCATGTATATATCTCTCTATCTATCTACCTATCTATCTATATATACAGTATATATATATATATATATATATATATATATATATATATATATATATATATATATATATATATATATATATATATATATATAAACTATATATATATATACATATACAGTATATGTATATACATACATACTCACACAAACACACATATATATACATACATAAATATATATATATATATATATATATATATATATATATATATATATATATATATATAATGTTCTTGATGCACGGAATGTATTCAAATCTTTCATGAAAAACAGTATTAGTACAACTTCCGAAGCGTATGAAGAAGGCTTAGTAAAAAATTAAACTATGTTCCAGAGGCTCGTTTGGAGAGATATCACTTCAGCTCACCTGAATTATATGAGCAAATACATACATACATACGTGCATACATACATTATATATATATGTATATATATATATATATGTATATATATACACACATTATAACTGAATCACGAAAATATGGAACATGATGAATATATAAATAAGACAAAATCCACGAAGGAAAGAGAAACACTGGAGTGCTGCGAGGCCTTTCGACTGGCGTCCATTGCTTAGCAGACTGAAGAAATATAAAAGTGAGTTTATAAAGAAAGCTCATATAAATGACAGATGGGGATTACAAAGGAAAAAATATGTACCTGGAATCCAACACAATTGAAGAATTAGTGGAACTGCCAAACAGGGTTAAATATTTAAGAGGTTTTACAAACAGGATTAGGATTAACCGTTCAGAAGCAGGGACAGGACATTTAAAAGATTATACAAGGAGGTGAATGACCACCAAAAAATGTTAGTACAACAAAATAATTTTCTTTTTTTTTGTAAACAATAACAATTTTTGCAAGATGAACATTTTTACAAATAAAAAATTATATTAAACATACAAACACAGAAAATATATATAAGGTAACTAATTTTTAATTAAGTCAGTGATTTTATCTTTTGGGTCATTCTTGAACATTTTTCTAATACAGGTGTCCAAATAATACATGCCAGGGCTAAGGTTAAAAGTACAACTGTATAATAGCATTCTCCAAAAGATGTCTTGAAGAGAACTCTTTCGATCTGGCAATCACTGAACTTTCAGTCCAATTTATCCTGTGAGAGTTTTCACTTAAATGAATAAATATAGCATTAGATGTTTGTTCAGTTTTCACTGAATACTTATGTTGCTTAATACGTACATCTGTTATGGCAGTTCTGCTAATATTTCAGTTGCGTTGGATTCCAGGTACTTATTTTTTCCTATGTAATCCCCATCTGTCATTTATATGAGCTTACTTTGTAAACTTACTTTTATATTTCTTCAGTCTGCTAAGTAAAGGACGACGGTCGAAAGGCATCGCAGCATTCCAATGTTTCTCTTTCCTTCGTGGATTTTGTCTTTATATATATATATATATATATATATATATATATATATATATATATATATATATATATATATATATATATATATATATATATATATATATATATATATATATGTATATATTCATCACTTTTCATCAAAAACTAACAGCCATATCTACCAAAGGTATCCTCATATTTAATTCTAATAGTATTTCAAGTCTCAATACTGTTATGAACTTATTAAAACTATGCTTAAACTATTTGATAAAAGTATCTGTCTATCAGGCCTCAGATTAAGGCGGAGTTCACCAGAAGAGTATTAATCTGGCAAAGTAGTGCGTTGCCGCCTCTTGTGCAGCTGAAATAAAAACCCACTAAATCTTTTAGGTTAAGACGGAAACAATTTATTAAAAATGAATTTTCCTTTTTATTTTCATAAAAATACATGTCTTTATAATGCTATAGGTATGGATTTCAAAGCTTTCATGTTCTTTTGACGCCTGAACTATCTCACGACGAAGAAAGAAGAAGGATAATGAAGGTGGCGTTATATGACTTCATTTCTGAATCCCGTCCTGCCATGACAAGTCGAGGAGAGGTAGGAAGATTCTGCCTTTTGAATTCCTTGTTAGAACTGCGCTCAGGTATATAACATTCCCGGGAACTGACATCAGGAGTTATAGTTTCACGAAAATTCCAATATAATGTTTTTCTTCTTAAAATTGCCGCCATTGTTATTTGTTATTCCAAGCAATATCATCATCTTTTATTTATATTATTATTATCATAATTTCAGTAGCCCAGACATTGAAAATCCTTTTTATTTCCAAAAGATTCATTAGAAGCCTAATATCTTTTAAAAACTCAACTTACTCAAATCTTTGATGATTTAACTGAAATAATATGTGATGACCTAACTTCCCTCATCACTTAGGACATCGACTGAAATAAAGTTGTCGCTGTATCATAAGGTTAAATTTCTTAAAATCTTAACGAAGACCCCTTGAGGAGCCTTCGGGTCACCTCTTATCTGGATACCTCCAGAATAAAAGCTAGCTTAATCCTCTTGCAGTACAGAGTTCTTTCGGGCAGATATGTCCACCTCGATCTCGTCACCCTCAAAGAGAAAAGCATAAAGTATACCCGTGGCATACTTGCCATCCGCCGCCGTTGTAGAGTAAGAGACAATCATCAAGTATTAGGGAAGAAAACGTGCAAGGTTATAGCGGTGAGTCTGCGCAACAAGAACTTCACGAAATGCCCAGAGTTGCGGTCAGGGCGTTTCCTAACACGAGAAACGAGTTTAGTTCCGATTAATGGGGCCCCCTAAGGTTATTGCCGTCAGTGCACTTCACGTGGTGCACTGTAGGCATTACTGAAGGGTGTTTGCAGAGTCACTTTTGCCCCTAGTTGCACCTTCCTTTTAGCCTTTTACTTTACCTCCATTCCCGCTTCCTTTCTTCAATCTTGCTGTCCAGTCTCTGTAACCATGACTTCTTGGTGCAACTGTGGGGTTTCTCATGGTTCCGCCTTTAGATCTATGTACTTCATTTCCCTTATCTTGTGGATCTCTTCATCTTGCTGACTGACTTCTCCACTCCCTCTTTTCAGTGTATGAAATTCCCCCAGTGTTTGACTAGGTGGCCTAAATTTCATCAATCCAATGCAATAAATGGGGGAAGAGGCAGTCACAAAAGAGGGTAACACATTAGGTCAAGGAAAAACTTTTCAGATACGGTAGCCCATTTCCCCTGACATATCTTTCCATTGCTTCCTAGCTGAAAATCTTTAATCTTTTCCGCTTTTTGTACAACGATGCAAAGAACTACTAAGTCCAGCGTGATGGCGTAATGGCGCTCAGATTCCAAAATTGTTGCAAGTTCCTAAGCACTGACTTCGGGATGAGGTGTATAAACAGTGTCTGATTAGTGGTCACTCATTCAAATAAGGACCAGACACAATCCTTGCAGGTTTCCTCACTGCCAAATTTAAAAAAAAAAAAAATGGTTATTTCTTTAATTCCTTCTCTGAACCACAGGCGAAGCTTAAATTATCATAGTTACTCCATTGACGACAAGTACATCTTCGCGTATACATAGAATACATCATGAATACACTTTAAGGAAATACAGGAATTAAAGATGTTCGAGCGAGTGTATACAGCTACAACTGTAATGTTTCTGTATTTAGAATACGCTGAAAGTCTCTGGGCCACGTATTTACTCCTCTTTACCTTTTGACGCTTTCATTATAAATACTTCCGCATTGGTAACTTTATTCCATATCATATCAAACGTGTACGCAAACACACACACATACACACACACACACACACACACAAAGAGTGCATATTTCTTAAGTAATTGTGTGAGAAAGCTGTGAAACAAAGCTGACGAAAAAATTTTTCGCAATAAGGTTATTCTAAGTTCGTTTCATTTCCAGTTATGTAAAAACTTGAGGAAATTGTATGACATAACTACTGATCTACCACAGATGCATAAGTGTACGAGCATGTAGAGAGAGAGAGAGAGAGAGAGAGAGAGAGAGAGAGAGAGAGAGAGAGAGAGAGAGAGAGAGAGACCCAATAAAATCGCAATCCATCAACTTGGGCCATATACCTGTCAGTGTTCGGGAAGGAGGGCGGAGGAATTGGCTATAAACAAGATCTCAGGTATGGAAAGACCAGCCCTGTTATCGGTATAGTTGGCATATATATATATATATATATATATATATATATATATATATATATATATATATATATATATATATATAGCTTATCAGATACAGAGATTTGAGTATATATATATATAGGAGTATATATATATATATATATATATATATATATATATATATATATATATATATATATATATATATATATATATATATATATATATATATATATATATATTATATATATATATATATACAGATATGTATATATATATATATATATATATATATATATATATATATATATATATATATATATATATATGGCTTAAGATACAGAGAGTGAGTGGCTTAAAAAAGGCTTAAAAATATTGGGCTAACACAACGCTCGCAAATGGACCTGAAATTTAAGGAGTATAATCATAACTGCCAAAAATTTTTTTCTTGCCTAAAGATCGGTAACATTTATTTCCATCAAATTTGTTTTATACTAGGAAAACTGAGACAAATGATATTGTATCGACTAAGTTTTTTTTTTTTTTTTAATTTA
>NC_089761.1:65695736-65713236 GCF_040412425.1 Macrobrachium rosenbergii
AATGCCCAATTTTTTTTTAAACTGAGAACTTAGCAAATATGATAAACGTTTTTGAAATCCGGAGTCGGCCTTTCCAGAAATAAAGAGGTGATCGTTCATCACGGCGGATGAAACAATCTTTTAAGAATATTACGGTGCCAGTCCAAATACGGTAGGGAAACCTAACAGGATAAAAAGAAAATCCAGGTGATTGTGGGCGGATGGTCCGAAAAAGAAAAAAAGAACTAGAAAATGAGACCCAAGTGAATCATCTTGACCTTACTCTCCATCCGCTAGCAATTATTTGCTTCGTGCGTCAGACTGATTAAGTTTCAACGTAGTTCGGTCTGCATAAAAGAGCACGTTTCTGTGTTTTTTTTTCTTTCTTTCTTTTTTCTTTTGCCATGCCTGTAACGAGGTTAGATTTATTTATATAAAGTTAGTCTGACTTAGGAATGAATAAATTATGTGTATTCTGCACCTTAAATCAGAATTAGCATCTCATACGGGACCTTCAGAAGTTACTCTTTTTTTTTCTGCTTGTTCCATGTGTAATAATAGGCCAGCCAGCCGATTCCAATTTTCCCTCCTGAATGCTACTGTTTTCCTATATCTTTTCGTTGGGTGAGTCGGTAGAGCTGTGGACTGGAATTCCTGGGCCGGAGTTCGATTCCCCGGCCGGCTGATGAAGAGTTAGAAGAATTTATTTCTGGTGATAGAAATTCATTTCTCGCTATAATATGGTTCGGATTCCACAATAAGCTGTAGGTCCCGTTGCTAAGTAACCAATTGGTTCTTAGCCACGTAAAATAAGTCTAATCCTTCGGGCCAGCAATGGGAGAGCTGTTAATCAGCTCAGTGGCCTGGTAAAAACTAAGGTATACTTAACCTTAGCTACTGTTTTCCTGGGTCTTGAACCTGTGTTCCTCTCATCATACCTCCCTTTTAATGGTAAATAGAATTGATCTCTTCTGGCCTTTTTGAATATGGCTTTCATTCTATCATTTTCATGATGAGCAGGTTATCTATACATGTTAAGTTCAGAATTGACCAAACAAACGAGTTGACTATTTTCCTACATTAAATCAAGTCGTTAAGACCTGTGGAGACGGTTTTATTTGTATGCATTGTTTTTTAAGTAAGTTTTCCTTTACAACATTTACTGCTTTTTCCTGAGATATGGCAGAACTTCAAAACAGTGTCTGACATTTCATTTTGCTTGATAGTGGCCTTTTTATTTGAAATTATAATTTCTTCCTCAAGGCAATCTTCGGCTCTCACTGAGTATCCCACTGTACCTCTGAACAATTATTTATGTGTTTAAAAGACTATCGGATATTGCTAGTTCAGTTTATTACTTGATTCCTATCAATATTTTTCTAAACTAACATTAGGAAGCATAATTGAATTGATTTGATGCGATATTAACTTTGCAATATCTCATTTTGAGGAGGCTGGAAAGCTTCACAGTATGATTTGTGTTGGGCGCTGATGTCCTTGTATTGGAGAACATTGTTTTTCTTGAGGAATCTAGGGAGTCGAGGACCAACTTACTTTACAGATGTAAATTCGGACGAGGAGTGGACGCCTCCGAGCGTGAGCTGTGCTGGACTCAGGATGGCTGGGTGCGTTTGGATCTCTATGGAGCCAGGGTATTCCTGGCGAGGCTTCCTGGACTGGGAAATTTGCTCAACATTTCGCTTTTCATTTTCAAGTTTTCTTATTTGACGATCTAGGCAGCCTGTAGACAAACATGGATCGGTGGCTGACGGAATGACTATATCAGCATTGTAACAGTTTTGTCTCTCGTCCTTGAAGACTCAAGAGTAGTGAATACATTTGGAATACATATTATATATATATATATATATAATATATATATATATATATATATATATATATATATATATATATATATATATATATATATATATATATATATATATATATATATATATATATATATATATATATATATATATATATATATATATATATATATATATATATATATATATATATATATATATATATATATATATATATATATATATATATATATACTGTATATATATATATATATATATATATATATCTATATATATATATATATATATATATATATATATATATACTATATATATATATATATATATATATATATATATATATATATATGCATCGTGTGTGTATGTTCATTCCTCCTAAGACCCTTATATGCATTGGGAATGTTAACTAGTTTGCTTTTTGGGTTGCTTGTACAAAGGTCGTCTTTTAGTAAACTCTAATCTCTGACTCGCTAAGGGCATGTTTAATGCTCTTGTGCATTTATTCGCCGTCCCATTGCATGATTCATGACTACAAAATCATGATCTATCAGTAAATGTAAAAATAAGAAGAATCGGGGTATCCATTTACAAGTAAGCCCCAATCTGTGCTTTATCTATAAATTCACTTTATCTGTATATAATAGATAGTTGCCTGCTTTTCAAAGTAGATATTTGCCTGCTTTTCAAAGCAAAGGCCTTTTTTCAAGTAACAGAGCAAACAACGATAATCTATCTATAAAAAAGTCATGCATCACGAAAAAAATAGTTTTGTTCTGCGACAATTATTCGGCGCGTTTTTCCCGTCACAGACACAAAATCTTTTCACTAAAATTCTTCTCCTGTGGTTCATCACCCTTTCAATACTTCTTTTCTCTTGTTTTTTTTTATTTACTTCCAACTCTTTTTATCTTATTCTCTTTCTGATTTACATCTCTAAACTTCAGCCATGGTGAGCATTGTTAGCATAAGCAATAAACTTTTTCAAATATGAATTAAACCTAATTTATCTTATTAACATACTTAAGGGCATGTCTCTGCTGAATATATGTCTTCGCCATCATTGCAGTGCACATATTTCACAAAGTTCATTAGTCCTTTACGATAATCAAAATAATGTCAGTTGGTTAACAGGAAGCTCTATGACTTCCTTTCAGCCCATCAAAGAACCTGACAAAGAATAAAACGATCTTTTCCGCAACATCCTGGACTCCAGCATCCTGTGACTCACCAAATACCATTCTGTTTCTTCAAACTCACAAGGTTACTTCTTATCAACAACATTGCTTATTCAAAGAGCCATCGATTAATTAGCGGGGAACACTTCAAGTTTTACACTTCAACACATATCACATGGTGGCTGCCTCTTTAAACCGAGCAGGTTAAGTCCTATTTCCCCATCATATCTAAAGCATGGACAGAATCAAACAGACCTAGGATTTGGGCTCTAGGTCTCCACAAAATAATGGACAAGTGAATTATAGAGTTTCCTTTGCTTTTATGATGATGACCTTATACCAGTTTGTGGTTTGGTGAAAATTAGAAATAAGTTCATTCGAAAGAATCTGTGGAATATACCTGTTGCTTCCCATTATGCTAAAACCAATATAATGATATACCTTTGGGAGCTAAGATTTGTAACGATATGCCCTAATCTGGGGTCCCAAAGCCTACGGTCATTGGTAATAAGTAACAAGATTTTAAAGGGAAAAAAAGTAGGGAAATTTTCATGACTGTCATTCCAAGAAAACACTGCTCAGTCCAAAAGTACTTTTAAATTTTGCCCCAGGAAATGATATCTGAAAAGATAAAAAAAAATCCCGAAAGAAAAACTTGATCTCACTATCATAGATTTTTTTCTATGGAAAATCAGACTATTAAAGGGAAACGAATGTTAATAGGCAAACTTACATTACAGAACTTTGGCCTCAGAAAATACTTTTATCATGAAAAGAATCGATGACTTTGATTCCCAACCGCAGTATTTTCCTAATAATCCTTCTGTTTCTTTCATTTTTAGTTGTCTGTAAAAGAAAACTATCGAGATGGCTTTGTATGTCCGTTCGCACTTTTTCTGTCCGCCCTCATATCCTAAAAACTACTGAGGCTAGAGGGCTGCAAATTGGTGTGTTAATCATCCACCCTCCACTCATCAAATATGCCAAATTGCAGCCCTCTAGCCTCGGTAGTTTTTATTTGATTTAAGGTTGAAGTCAGCCATAATCGTACTTCTACCACCGTTATTGGTACCAACAACACAGGCCACCACCAGACCGTGGCTGAGTTTCATGGGCCGCAGCTAAGAATTTCATGGGCCGTGGCTGAGGCCACCGCCGGACCGTGGCTGAGTTTCATGGGCCGTGGCCCTAAGTTTCATACAGCATTATACGCTGTACAGAAAACTCGATTGCGCCGAAGAAACTTCGGCGCATTTTTAACTTGCTATTCTTTTTTCCAAACTGATTTGACATTCTTATAGTGCTGTTAGCGCAAGAAACTGTAGCTGTACGTGATCAGCAGCTGACTGAACGTGATTATTTTTGTTATTACTTAAAAGTGCCGAAACATCGCTGGCGGGATCGATAAGAATATGTAAAATATAACAGTTGATATCATGTACCACTTCTTGAAAATCGCCTTTTATGGCATATTGCATGACAGGATCTAAAACGGAACGTACCAAAGGAGCTGATCTGTGCTGAAGTCACTTCAATAAACAGCGAACACGTTACATGCCCCTCATTGTGAGTCCTTTGCTATTTGCTTACCTGAACAAGAACAGGTGTTGGTAGGAGAAAATGACCTCCCGTAAATAGTAAACCGTACGTCATTTGGGCGTGTACCTCATGTTTCTGTCTGGTAAATGTAATTTTTACAGATTCGGATCCTTATAGATATAAGACATTGGTAACAGTAAATTATTCGTATTCTTCCTCGTCCCTTATGTTATATTCTTTTTTATCCTTACATTTCCTTTTCAACAAGCTTTCTCTCTATTGTGCGCATTATCTAATGATTTGCATTTGCTTTTTTTGAGGAAGAGCTGTTTAAAAACAAAAGAAACTGTTGGGTGTTTTCTGCAAAATTCAAAACATAAAAAAAGGCACTGAACAGTTTTTAGTGACCAAAAACAGTCAAGATACTAACATGAAACTGTAGCGTTTTGAAATTCTAGGTGGTGATCTTATCTAATCTGCTACAGTTTTGGTGGAAGTATCATTCTGGCATCACTAAAACATTCTAACAGTCAAAGGTAAACTGAGCAGTAAAAAAAAAGAAGTATTACGGAACTTCAGGAATTACTCTTTGTCCTACCTGATATCAGGTATGGCAGGACTCGATCCCATTACATCAAACAAAGGAGTGTGGAAGTCAGAAACAATTCATGGTCAAGGCCTTGTATATTACCTCAGATCTGAAAATCCCCCAAATACTATTACCTGAACTACCTAGGCAAGTTGTAGTACAATTTGACCTTGAACAAATGCACAGATAAGCTAAAACAGAAATCTGTAGATTTCTGTACTACAGAAATTTGTTAGGGCCGTTTCGCTGTCGAATATGATAATAGCCTAATGCTAAGGTCACACATTCACAAATCAGGGCACGCTAGCCACGCACGGCCGAAAATTGTGAAACGTGACCATACGCGAAGTGATAAGCCCCGCCCAACTGGATACGTGACATGGGCTGATGTGCATAAAGCAAGCGTATTATAGTGCGCCGCAAATGTATGCACTGCATAAGCGTGACGTGACGCTTACCGGAAGTGGCCCGACAAGCGGCAGAGCGGCCAAAATTAGTGCGTGGCAGAGCATGTAACACCAAAGTACGTATACAGTATGTGTAACATTGTGCGTTACTGAGTTACGTCAACCTTACGTTGTCCCCACGTACTGCGAGGGTTAAACCCCGGCTATAAAAGGGCCAGCCAGCGGCCCATGTGTTGCTTTTCACTGACGTAACACCACAGTATCAACACGTACTACCATCCTGCTGAATCAACATACAGAACATTGCTGAAATCCGTGAACTTATAGCTACAGCAAGTAGGGATAGAAGAGAAATGTTGCCATTCATTGTCGAATATGTGTACACCATGTTATTGTTGGAGATTGCAATGATTGCTGCAAAACACACAGTGAAGAAAAAGAGGCGGCAAAGGAAGTTGTGGGCATGGCCATACCTGCAGAAAAGAATGGAGCAATGTCACTATGACAACCTGATGGAGGAGTTGTCAACCGAAGCCCCAGACCTGTACAAAAATTGTACCCGGATTGACAGGGGCCTCTTCAATGAAATTGCTGAACGAGTCACAAACCACATTCAGAAGAAAGTGACATTCTGGAGGAAACCCATTTTTGAGCCAGACTTACATGTTGCTATCACCTTACGTTTCCTTGTTACAGGTGATTCATACAAGAGTCTGCAATACTCGTTCTGGGTAGTCCACAACACCATTAGCTACATTGTACCAGAGACCTGCAGGGCCATTGTTGCTGTCTTCAGGGATGAGGAACTGCAGGTGCCACAAACACCTGAAGCTTGTCAGGAAGTTGCACGTGGTTTTGAGGAACGGTGGAACTTCCCCCTCGTAATTGGAGCTATAGATGGCAAACATGTTAGGCTCCGTAACCCTCCCCGAGGTGGTACACATTACTTCAACTATAAAAAGTTCTACTCCATGGTATTACTTGCAGTTGCTGATGCTTCATACAAGTTCCTATACGTCGACGTGGGTGCCATTGGGTCAGAGTCAGACGCTGGTGTATTTGCCCAGACCCGACTGGCACAAATGCTGTTGCAAGAGGAAGCAAATCTTCCCCAACCTGAGGCCCTGCCAGGTCAACCTAATGGATCTCCTGTGGACTATATCCTAGTTGGTGATGATGCCTTTCCTTTGAGGAATTAACTTACAAAGCCCTACCCCAAAAGAGGCCTAACCAAGGAGAAATAGATATACAAATACAGGTTAAGTAGGGCAGGCCTTCGGGATTCTGGTAAACAGATTCCAAATATTCCACACGGCAATATGCCTGAAGCCTGACCATATAGAGCCATTAGTGTTGTTCGCATGTGTTCTACATAATATGATAATAAGAAAAAAGGCACACAGACAAGAAGGAGATCAGGAGCACCCCGTCACACATGCCATCATACCTGGTAGCTGGAGGAGTGACCTGTCCTTTGGGGCAGCCCTCCCTTCCAACCGTGACTGGCAACACTGCAACCAGGGATGCAAAGCAACAATGGAACATGCTGAAAGAATATTTTTCATCGGCTGAAGGCTCAGTGCATTGGCAGGAGAACATGATTTAGTTACTTTCCTGTATACTGGATTGTTGTATTTACTTAAATGTCTGTTCATGTATTTATTTTGGACTTATTTAAAATTCAGTAATGTATACTTAGTCTTTTAAGGTTCATTTTGCCCCCTTTATTTGTGTACTTATATTTGTGCTAGTTGATTTAATAAAGGATATTGTTCAAATTCATGATATATTATTCTCATCAATAGTAATTGGAAAGAGGATAAACCTAGACATGATATTGCAAATTTATATTTATTTAATATCAAACACAAACATATATATAAATATAAGAAAAAAGATGTAGTTATTCTGTAATAATTACTTAACATTGATTCTATTCTGATATGATAATTCTATCTTTTTGAAAGTACCTTCTCTCCGATATTTGTGGCATTGTATATGACTTGCTTATTTTTTACTGCCTGTTGTAATTTTGTTTCTGTGCCCATATGTTACATTTAGTATTTTGGACTTATTTAAAATTCAGTAATGTATACTTAGATAGTGTATTCAGGTTCATTTTGCCCTCTTTATTTGTTTACTTGTATTTGAGCTACTTCATTTAATATAAGATATTTTTCAAATTCATGATATATTATTTTCATCAATACTTAGTAATTGGAAAGAGGATAGAGCTAGACATGATATTGCAAATATATATTTATTTAATATAAAAAACAAACATACATATAAATATAAGAAAAATGTACAGCCAGTCATACAAAAAAAAATTACACAAGCATACAATAAATATAAGTACTATACACATCCGCACATACGTGATAAATAAACTTAAAATTAATGCTGAAGATTGTTGAGGAATGTCATACCTATTGACAGGTTGCTGAGGTCCTTCGGGGTGGAGGTCACTGAGGGCCCAACCAGCTGCACCTGTAGAGCCGCCAGCTGTTGTGCTGTCAGCTGTACACTGCCTGCATGTGCAGGAGGTGGGCCAAACCCATGTTGACTTGCAGGCTGGTTTGCAGGCACTGCAGGTGCCGGACTGTCCACTGTCACTGCCAGGATGTGGGGCATCAGGCTCCACGACAGCCTCATGACACCCTCTTTGGAGGCACACATGTAGCGCTGAATGGAACCGAGGACTTCCATCTTCAGAGTCACCCTCAGGTGACACCTCTGTGCAGTCATCCTCCGCCTCTTCAAAAAATTTGCGCCAGTAGAGGACGCTGGGGTCACAGGGAGGTGCCTGGATGGAGGCCATTATATCCTCCCAGACGGTGATGGCCACGTCAAAGAGCTCTAAAACTTGGGTTTTCCTGGTCCTGGTGCCTGATAGGGGCAGGAGCACACACAGCAGTAGCAGACAGGTCCGGAGCTTGGGCAGAGAGGGAGGCAGCGACACGAGCAGATTGTAAAAATAGGAGGAACATATATGAGAAAATGGTATAAAATGTACTGTGAATGAATGGAAACTATGTAATAACGATATAATCAGTAATAATTAAGCATGGAAACACAATAAAATAAGACATACCATCGGAAGTCCCATCATCTTTGGCTTCCTTTGACGTACGATGTGGGGCTTCAGGAAGTGGAAGATGCTGAGGATACACTTCTCCCGGACCGTCAGCCATCTACCCATCCCTTGGCCACTCTTCTCCGCCTTGAGCCGCCCAAAACGGCTCCTGAGGGAAGTAAACCATGTCCTCAGTTCATGGCCACTCACTGGAGGAACAGGTAACTGGCCCTTTTCTTCAAATGCCCTCCAGACCTTCGCCTTGTCTTTGTAGGCTGTGAGGCCCTTGTTATAGATGAACTCAGCCTCGTTCTCCAGCCACTCGCCAAAAAGCCTCTTGTTCTCTTCCGAGAGGATGACTGAGGGGTTCTTCTTTCGGCCCTGACCTGTAGGGCCAGCTCCTTCAGGAGTGCCATCGACGTCGTCATCATCATCCCCATTGTTCTCTCCGTCCTCGGTGGCAGGGGCGGGGTCGCTCTCATACACAAGGGCAAGCTCCTCCTCCTCCTCTAAGTCGCTCTCCGTCACGAGCTCATCGCCTTCAAGGTGCAGCACTGCTGCTGCCTAAGGGGGCATCACCAGCTACTGTAGGCGCCTTGGCGCAGGGGGCACCTCCAGCTACCAGAGTTCCTGGAGTTCTCAGGGCCATCTTCCTTGTCCTCTTCAACAAAGCTCCTTTAGGCATATTGACTGACAGCAGTGGACAACGATGGAGGCGCTGACGGAGAGAGCAGTACCAGGATGCTGTGCACAAAAGCACTGACCCCCAAGCGTGCCACCTGCCCCTTTTATCCCAGGTCAAAGCGTTGCCAAATCTTCGCGGATGCGAGCGGTTCGGCAGCGTTGCCGCATCTACTCCCACGTCATGCAGAGACCCACACAGTGCGGGGCAGGAACCTTGGAGCGGAGTGGGATCACAGGTAATGTCTTAGCGGCCATGCGGTCACCCCATGATTGGCACCACTCTGTGTGGCTCAGGCCACGCTACCTGACAGTTGACCTGGCCACCCACGCAGGGTTTTGAGCAGGTCGAAAGGTTCGCAGCCCCCAGCGTACACCCGGGTGGTCCACAATGGTGGCGCCGCATGCTGGCGTACTTACAGCACATTTACGTTGTATTAACGTTGTGATTACGTACTTACCAATTTCTCCCGGTGTTTGGGCATGCGTGCCTTGATACGTGAATGTGTGAAACTAGCATAAATCTAATAATTTTGTTTTACATTGAGAATAGACAAATTACAGCAAGAGGGCTCTCTTCCTAGATTTGCTCATTTTTCTTTTTTGTTCGCTGTACAATTCACACAATCTCTGTAGCCATGCTATTAACCAATAAACTCCTACGATAAATATTTGAAAACAAAATGAAGAATAACCCTGTCAAAAATTACCGAGCATTCTTAGAGAAATACAGTGAAAGAGATATCTGCACACAAACTTAAAGAAAAAGCAAGATAGTAAACGAGACGAACGGTATATACTTTTCTTTGTGTCTGTGCTCATCCATCCTTTTCCAACTGTTTCTTGTCAACGTCATTGCTCAAGAGTTTACAGAGTATTTACCGTCGGAAAACAAATTCCAGCCATTAATTCACCGGTACGTTTCCTGGTCTTCATTCTGCTCTCTCAGTAAATACACCCATGCTTTTTATTCCATCTTTTCCTACTGTGACGTTGCATGGAACACCATGGGTGTCGTTATATGCTCTCTCTCTCTCTCTCTCTCTCTCTCTCTCTCTCTCTCTCTCTCTCTCTCTCTCTCTCTCTTACGGATGTTGTCCAGAGAACAGATGATAATTAGAAAATAAAAAACTTTTTTGTAGTCATTATTTCTTCAGTCTCATAGTCGATACAGTTACGAGACGAGATAATGGGAACTCGGAAGTCATTAATGTTCAAGTAGTCAAAATGAGGAGGAACGATTGTAAATCAACAGGGCAATACGAATCAAAATTAGTAATCAGATTTGTACCCTGTGATGATGAAGATATTAAGAGATATTAGTCGAAGTGAAAAAGAAAACTAATCTTCTCTGGGTATAAAATTCTTGGTAGCGAGATATCACTAATTTCAAGAATTGTAAGTAGTGAAGTCAGCGCACATAACATTTCTATGGAACGTAGAATCAAACAGCATATCACAACAGAGCAGTTCAGAATATTCGACAACGCGCTCTCTTTAACAGAATATCACGGCACATACTTTGTAGTCATACTGTGCGTGCGTGTGTGTGCGTGTGTGTGACTTCAAAGAGGATTGACATCCAATTCCCTTGCACGTTCCCATCAAGGTTATCAAAGAGAAAAGGATATAAAAGAGAAAGGAGAAGAGAAGAGAGGGAGGGGCGGCGCCTTTACGAAGGCGCCGGCTCTTTTCATGACCGCAGGTAAAATAATCATAGGTTTTTGTTCGAGTATTTTTCTATTGTTGAATAATGATGTAGACAATGGGCAACAGATTGGTCCTAAATCTCTGAATTTTGGTACGTTCGTGGATATAGTTGCTCTGCGTTAATATTCATGTTCAAAGATGACATGTTTCTTTTTCTTAGTATTTTGAAGCTCTTATTATTGATACTATCAATATTCTTATCATTACTGTAATTACCATTCGAGAGTGACATGTGGTATTGCTTTCCGTATTATTCATAATTTGTAATGCTTTCCTTATTCTCTTTTTTCCTCCTGTCTTGATGAAACTTGGCAGGTCGTTAGCGCGGGGGTGGCCAGTATTTCTCCCATTTTTTTTAACCTGAATTCTTGTTGCTTTAGTTGGTAAAGCGGTGTAACTTCTTGTTCGATCCTTTGACGCTTATCATATTCATAATGACAACTGAATTTCGATAGTTTAGGCTGAAAACTATAGTTGAAAAAGTGAAAAAAAATAGAAACTGTGAAATGTAGAGCTCTATGAAGAGGACTGGTAGAATCAGAGAGTTTACTAATTTAGAAGGAGTGATATGTAAGTCTAATGCTCAACTCACAACTTCATGCTATTACGCGTGAACCACACAATGCGCATGCGTATATTTCCTGTTATTTGTGCCAATAACTTCACTAATGTGTGCAAGTATACACACACACACACACACACACACATATATATATATATATATATATATATATATATATATATATATATATATATATATATATATATATAAATATATATATATATATATATATATATATATATATATATATGTATAATATATATACAATCAATATATATATATATATATATATATATATACAGACACACGTTTTTGTTACTAACACAAGCATGAAACTTTTCTCACTAATGAATATTACGCCACAAATATTGTTTAATAGGTAATTCACCATACACACAGTCTAACTTACACCCAAGGGGAATTACAATTGATAGGTGCTTCGTCCCCTGCAAGATTTATTGATATCAGCTTATATCTATCTTGATGGCTGGGTGGTCTAAGTTATTGTCTATCTTTGTTTCTAAAACAGGCATCGGTTCGAATCTTGATGTGTGCGAATTACTCATAAATTATAGTTCCCCATTGATGTAAGTTATTCCCAAGCTAAAGTGAACTGGATCTAAGCAAAATTTGCGGCATAATAATCGTGATATATAATAAAAAATATCAAGGCGAGAATAAGTAACAAAAATTCATATTTAGCCAAGTGTTACAAGCTTATCAATCAACTGTCATGGTGGTGGGTTGAGGTCGATTCTAATTACAGAACCTGAATTCGACAGGAATATGTACAGCAAAGCTGATATCAAATTATATCTATTTTGATGGTTGGGTGTCTTTCCCGCTGTTCCGGGGTTCTTGGAACCCCAGTTATTATTCCTGTTGGGTGTACAGTAGGTTATTCCCATGGTATACTGAACTGGATATTAAACGATATTTATGGCATAATATTCGTGAACAAACGCATACACATAAGTGTGTATGTATATATATATATATATATATATATATATATATATATATATATATATATATATATATATATATATATATATATATATATATATATATATATATATGAAGGAAAGTGTGAAAAGAAATGACAATTCAAGTGCAGCCAGACTGTTTCGCCCTTCACAGGGCCATTTATTAGGCAGAGGTTTCCTAGGTACAAAAGAAAGTTTGCGATAGTTAAAAGAATTCATCAAATGACACTTATAATGCATAAAGCTAGGTAAAAAGTGTTCAGTCAAAGTCTTTAAAAGATTGCTACGCAGACATTGCTGTTTTCCAAACAAAACAAAATTATAAAAGAATATATATACAAATAAAAATACTTTAGAGAAAAATATAGTCAGGAGCTACACAAAACACATGCGAAAGCGCACACACAAGTAGTAAACCATAAAAGCACATTACACATGAACATATACCCTCATACGTCTAAAATACATACATATAACCAGACACCCACATATAAATAAATAGAATAAAAAAAAAAAAGGAAGCGATATTCAATGAAGGACCTCTTTAAGTCTATATTATTACTGATTAAAGGACAACTAGATCTAATTTATACAAGCCTAAACTAGAATTAAAAGTAATGTCTCGAGTAGGGACATACATGCAGATTATAAAGTATTCCTTTCTGTAAACTTCGAGCAACTGAAAACATTCTTCGCTTTGTCCCAGTTAATTGGAAAATTACATGTTTTGTAGAAGTGTTAAATGTACTTTTGCCATCATCTCGAGCAATATTATTCCTGTCTTAAGCTATTCTTTTTTTTTTTTATTGTTTTGCCAGTTTGTTCTCTGTAAGTCTTACTGCATCCACAAGGCATCTTATATATAAAACCACCATTCTTATGACTATTGCGAATGAGAGAATAACAGTTGTGGAACAAGTGAAAGAAACAGAAACTCTGAAGCCTAAAAATTCAATTGGATAAACCAATTAATCAATGGATGGGTGGGAAGGCACTGATATGTAGTTATGATACAGCCTAGGTTTAGTTTCCATTTTATAGAATGTTTTCTTACCTACATTAAAACATTGGCCAAGTTCATGTACTTCAAAATGATTACAATAACCAATATGATAGAGAGTGTTCAGCCTTCATCAAAATATGCTGACCTATACGCATTCACATTGCAAAAAAACATTGACCTCAGAGCAGACTGTTTTCCAAGAAAGGCTGGGATGAATAAACACTGATCATGAGATTGTTATTAGTATATTTTCTTTTAACTATCGTAGTCTTTCGTTTGTACTTTGGAAAATCCTAATAAATTGCCTCGTCTAGGTCTGATGGAGAAAGAAACAATCGGGCTAAACTTTATCGCTTCTCTTCTCACTTTTCTTCTTGTGGATTAACTGAAAATAATTATTTCTTCATTTCTATGAAGATTACAGTTTATATAATGCATATATATATTTATATATTTATTCATATATGTATATATCAATTTCTAACACAATGGAACTGTAGAAGTTATACAGGTTTTTCTTGTATATTTTTTGTTTTTGTTTATTTTTAGGCAAATATTTTCACAACTGAGGATTCATTTTACACTTACGCAGTATTCACAGTTTGTACACGATCTTGCCTAAGAACTATTGTATAAAACTAAGTCCTAATGATGCAGTCATATATCTCTATAATTATAGATTTCTGGCTTCATGGCCGAAGTTAGAAGCAAACTGTCGATAACTTTTAATCTTAAACTGAATTTGATCGTTGTAATCTACTCAGTAAAATCTTTGTACTACAATAAAGATTGACAGATAAAAGAAATGAACTGCTGGAAATTTGACTTTGAATACTACTGTAGCTTCGATTTATTCTTATCCATTCATGATAACCAAATCCAATGTCTCTTTGTATTTAATCATTCAAGAACTTCGTCTTTGCTTTTGTTTACTTTTTTTCTTTCGTTTTGACATTTTAATTTCAGATCTTATTTCGGCAGCTGCCAATTCCATCCAGAAGAAGAGCGCACCCCCCAAGACGGCATCCCAGTTATTTCTATAATGAAGCAACGTGGCAGGTATTTTTTGCCATTTTTATCAAGACAAGTTGGCCTTTGATCTAAAAACGGTTTTGATGCGCATCGCCTTATTGAGGCAGCCGCTCTGCCAGGTCATCCCAGGCCAAGCAGAGATAAAAGACTGAAGCAGCTGGAGACTAACCCGCAAACCTGTGCTTATCTTCCGAGCTCTCTTCATTCTCATTGACACGTATGACATCCTCATTTCTCTATGTAGATCTATGTGAGGAAACGTATTATACTTTGCAATATACTGTTTTTAGAGAAGTGAATGAACAGACATACTGATGCCATGTGTAAGTGTATATATATGTATGTATATATATATATATATATTGTTACGTGTGAAGGTCTTGGTTGATCATGTATTATTCAATTTACGTAGTTTTCACGGCCCTGCAAACCAAGATTACACGTAACCTGCCACTTGAAGCCAAAAGTTAACCTCAAAGACAGTCGTTAATTAGCCAAAAGGTCGCCAGTTAAGGGTTATTAACCTTAACAAAGAATATGTGAGATGAATTTGATTTTAAAGCATAGCGGTTCTTCCAAACATTCGGACGCCTTGCATACAAAGCATCGAGATTTAACCTGATTTTGCTTACCCTAAATCCTAGGTATTTTACTGGAATAACGGGTTGAAGCTAACAATATAATAATGAGGCTTAATCTAGACTTCGTAAACACATATACAGTAAGTGGGGATGAAGGAGGAAACAAAGAAATGCGAAATACAGAAAAAGATAAAAGAATGGGCGAAGTTTTGAACAAAAGCGACTTTACCTTAGGACGAACGTTGTGCGCACCAACACCGCCAGGGGTCTTCGCAATTGCTTCTTCACTTCACTAATAGGATAATAGACAAAGAAAGGGAGAAGAGACCCCGTCGGACATGTGGTCTCTCCGAATGCTCCCAGTCTCTCTGTCGTTCCCTGACCGGCCTGGGTCAAAACAGGCCTACAGTCATGCCTTAGGCGTCCACGCTCTGTTAAAAACATTCGCCACGAGAGACAGGTAAAAGGAAAAAGGACCTTAGGACCACCTATTTTTTAAGGCTGATATGGGAAATTTTCCTATAGGGTGGAAGGCCTAACTTACCTATCCCGTTCTCCAACGGACGTTAAGGTTTGAACTGAAAGACGCTTCTAGCGTGGGACAAAGCAATTTCCCTGTCTTGATCAGGCTGATACTACTATCCCTAAATGTTCGAGGGCGAACAGCGTAAATATTTATAAAAGCTCCCCCTTTAAGAGGGCCTTCACTCCCTTTTCGGGCGTGAAGGTCTATACTAAACAAGCTGTTCGCCTCTCGTAGGTTACTCTCCTTCCCTGAGCAGATTAGTCCTGGTTAGCCTACCTAGCTACAGAACTACCTAACCTAGATAGGATATGAGCTATAATCACTACTTAACCTAATTCTAATAGTACTAGAAGGTGCTCACGGTTATTATAGGCTACCTCCTACAATCATGATGTGTTTTAGACCTAGCCTAGTGGTACATTCTATGATATTCCTAGCCTAACCTATCCTAACCCAACCGTAGCACCAACATAAGAGTTAATGTTCTAACTAAATCACAACTTGGTTTATGTTTAATACAATTAATAATTACTAGTTAATTCATGAGGGTTGCCTCATATGATAAATGGGTGCCTCACTGAGGTCTTAGGCCATGCGTGTCACGAGCATCGTGGCTCGTTTCACAATAGTTAAGATTACTGAAATTAGTTATGCTATTTACATGATTACTGCGGCTCGGTGGTAAGTGGAAAGAACAAGGTTACTAAATTGATGTACCTGTACTTTAAGGTGGCCTAGGCTAGGTACAATGAAAGGAAGAGATCACACTGGCTACCTTCTCTGGGCAAGGGGCCAGGATCACTCTTAGATGTTAGGGCACTGTGCCGAGAGGGCACTAGTGCCAGGATGAGCGTATAGCTCGGCAACTACTGGGCTCTCTTCCGCCCCTTCTTCTTCTTCTTCGGTTTCCTCCAAGGCCTATCAGTAGCTGGCCTAGCAGGTGATGAGAGCACCGACTCCGGGACAGGCCAGAAGGGCTAGCGGGCGCGAAGTCAGGGGCAACTGCAAAAGCTGCGGGAGGACTCCCTACTCCGGCTGCTGCGACAACCGGAGCGAGAGCGATCTCGACTTCTGCGTCCGAGGATGCCAGTTCCTGGTCTTCCAAGGGAGGGGTACCATTTCGATCCTCCAGGGTTCATCCTGAGTCAAATTTTGCAAAGAAGAATCTTGCAAAGAAGAAGTTTCGGGTGCTGGAGGCTCTCCAGTCGCGATGATCAACTGCATGGGGAATCCTAAATCTCCGGAGGAGGATTCGCCTCATGATTTAGACCCGGCATAGGCCTTTTCCATTGGTAGCTCAACGTCCAGGACGGACGGTGTCTGGCACTGCTCAGTGCTCGCAAGTGGCACTGGCAGCAGTTGAGGTCAGGCATGCCTGACAAGGGGTCCGGAGGTGCAATACCTCTCGGACGACTTCTGAGTTTGGCTGCGGCAGAGATTCCTGCCCCAGCAGGAGATCGTAGCCTCTCGGTGAGTTTTGTTCGGGGGCGTCCGCTGGGCGTTGCTTGGTTGGGCAGCCCTCCCAATTTGTGGAGTGGTCTGCCCGCTTGCACGTCCTGCAGCGGTACTGCTCCTCCTGAATCTCTCTTCGCGGAGGGGGAAGACCTCTTGGTGGGCCAGCCCTTCGCAATTGGAGAGGGCTAGGCCTGGAATAGTTTGGGTTGTGCCCCTTCCGCGGACCACTTTGGTGGGCGGAAGGTGGAGGTTTGACCTTATTGAGAGTGTTAGATGGGGCCTCCGTGGAGGAGGTAACGTGGCTGCGGAGTGGCGTTGGTGACGGGCTTCCGCAGAGAAGATCCCGACCCAACAAGAAGGCCACTCCGGG
>NC_089761.1:65718236-65723236 GCF_040412425.1 Macrobrachium rosenbergii
ATTACTGTCCAACTATGTTGTAAACATTATATTTTGATACAAAATTGCACAAATGATATATTTGCGCATAAATTCTTTAATTTTCAGCAACAGTTGTTGTGAAAAATATTTACATCTATATCAGTCTAACATGTAAATGCTCTTCATAATTCATCGTTTAATGCAAACATCAAAATTTTATTAGGTAATACCAATATTTTGATGCCAAGTAGGCTTGGTTAATGGACTGATAGGATTTTATAGTTCAAGTATGTCTGCATTAAGTATTCACATCGAAGAATGTAGGAAAAAATGCTGAATGTGTCGTGAACACTGTCTTACTCTTGAAAAACCGCTCATAGGTGAAAATCCTCATATGCGAGATCCTTCCTCAAGAGTGCTTATATGAATGACGTGGCTGTATGAAGTTCCTTGAAATCAGTATGGAAAAGTAACTGGAGGTTTTTTGACCGGAGTTACCAGGAAGGGTAATCTCCCTATTACATGCTGTAAACTATTTCATTCGAACTTTAATGATTAATAATCTAAACAATTTTTTTATATTTTGTCTGCTTTTTCCGCTGACAGGAAACTACTTTCGCCTTCTCTAATGGTATTACATTTGCGTCTCTGAAAGCGCCAGAACGAGCCTATAATAAGGCCTAATTTGCTACACAGACGATCAAGAATAACCACTAGTAATTTAACTAAAACTTTGCATGTGGGTAAAGACCCTTCATTTGAAGTTTAGATGTTAAAGATGTGCTTATTTCACAAACTCCATTTGATGTTAATACAGTAGTTGTCTGTCATATTTAATTTACTAGGGACGGGCAAACTACGAAAACACCTGCAAAGGACATTGCGCTATGCAACAATTCCTTCATTACATAGTAAATAGTTTGTTTGCTGTAGCTACTGATAATGTTCTTCACAAAACAAATTCCTCTTACAGTCGCCCACCAAAGTTTTCAGGGCAAAAATGGCAAGCCGCCGGTTACGGCTTTGAATTTAATCCTGTAAAAAGCAGTGTTACGGAACTGAAAGTACAACTAAGTTTCAACTTCTAAAGCAGAAAGACTGATCGTGTAAGTAATACAGTTGTGAGTAAATGACAAGCACGTACGTCGCGTATTTGCGTAAGTAAATGTATGCTCACAAATTTCGTCGGTTAACGGATAGAGATGTATATATGTATGTATGTACTTTTGCATGTGTGTACGGAATTTTAGTTTGTGGCCTTCTAATCATTCCTCTCCTCTTTGTAATTTCAGCGTAAGAGTTTTTAGTAAGTTACAGAGGTAACAACTACCCATTTCTACACGGAAGTCGAGGAGGTTTTTATTTTTTGTTTCTTTTTTTTTTTTGATACGAGAAGACGCCCTTACGCCCTAACACTGGGAACACGTAGAGCGCAAGGATGTGGCTATGAAATGTAGAAGTAATTAGCATAGCCATGAGTAACCAAAGTCAAGGACGGTAAGAACGTCTTGTCCTATTTTACTAGCCATATTAACTCTTATTTTTTCGTCAAATGAAGTATAAACCACCATTTCCTGTGACTGTTTTTATTCGAACGTCTCTTTGCTTCTGCCATCCGAATTTTCTCACCTTGACTCGTCTTGCGGTTCTACGGCAAATTGGCTGCATTCTCAATGTGCTTCACGGTAACTCTCAGTACCAATATCTATGTGAATACCTTCCCATACTATATTCATGTGTTTGCGTGTGCTGCTATAAAGCATTAGATTATTTGTTATGGTTTATAACATGATTTAAATTATACAAATGATATGATTCGATGAGCCCTTACAACGAGCAAGGGAACTCTGTGATGTGATATGTCTCAATGACTTTCGCCTCCTTTGAAAAACGAATGACCTGCAGCAAGAAAGCATTTAGATCTTGCGTCACTTCTCTGCAAGTTCTCGAAGTAATTGCTCTTTTCCTGCCGCAGTTGGTTCCTTTTACAGCTACTAACAGAATATTTACTCATCAATTAATGCGTACTCCCACACTCTTGCATACATGAAAAAAAAATCCTTTCTCAACAGCATAAAAAATCCTACGGGACGCCCTTCCTCCCTCGCTCCTTCAAGGTTAAAATGACCCAGGGCTACTACCCTCCGACGGGCGGTGCCTTGTATTATTTTCAGCATATTGCAGACGTCCTCTGGTGTGAGCGCGTGTGGCAACAACCGCGAGAAAAGATCCGCCAACCCCGCAGTGGTATTGGAACGCTTCTAGTTTTATTCTTTTCTTTCCCTTTTACTGGAAATCGAGCCTTTTTAATCAAGCATACAGAGGCCCAAGAGGAGTTTAACTTTTAACTAATCGTGATGGCTGGTGTAAATAAGAACTGTAAGCGAAGAACCAAGAACCAGTGGCCGTGAATTTCAATCAGGGTTAAGAGCCCTAATTGTGTTATTGGTCAGAGCTAAATGAGATGCGGTACCGTTTCACTTCATTCAGTCACGACGTATTGTTCTTTCAAGATTCGTTCCATCCGCATTAAGGCGTTTATGGTATTTCAAGGTAGTGTTTGGAATAAAGTTACACATAGTATGTTTTTATCATAATGAATGATTTCATCTTAATTTCTCTTAATCCTATCCTTCCATGAGCCCACGCATCTGTATCTGGCAATCCCTAACGGGCCGATTTCGTAACGCGTTATATGTATATAAGAAAGCCTTTTTAGCCCCTAAAGCTTTCCAGATAGAGCTAGAAGATAAACCACGCCCTTAGAGCCTTACTTGGGACGCCAGTGCTAATAGGCCATGTAAACTATTGAAACTCCGAGTCGGTCCAAAATTGGTTTTGAATACTTTAATGCAGGGGAGAGAGAGAGAGAGAGAGTTAAACCTATAATCTACATATATAATCGACTGATAAAGAAAAGTGTACTGATGGATTATGAACTTGCGTGGCGGGTAATAAATAGACAATGAAAATCGTTATGACAGAGGCCTATTGGGAACAATGGACTAAATCATTAATTATATTCTTTTGTGAAAACTGGTTCGATGTTCAAGACAGGAGCCTAGGAACTGCTTTACAATTTCATTACATTATCACTTGTTTATCAGATGTATTCAGTATTTTCTCTCTTTCACTTGCAAATCTAAGACCTTTTCTGTGTTCCGTAATTGTACTTGACGTGTATTACTCGTGTTTCGCAACCTTATTGTACTAACTAAAATTTGTTACCGTTCGTTACATATCTTTATTTACTTTTTTTTCTTGAAAAACGAAAATTAAAATGTCCGAACTATCCAATTCCTATCTACATTTTCAAGTGAAAAATTCTGCTGAATTATTTGCATCGAACTCGTAACAGAAAAAATAATATAGGCTAATTCAACAATATCCAGTAAGCATCTACCATAAAAATGGAAAGTATTTATTGTTTAACAGCTCATTTGCTTTTTTTTGACTGGATAAGACCCCCCGCATGAAACTCATTTGATCCATCAGCCGTATTTTTTTATTTGTCGGTTATAGATCATGATTTTCTCGACTTTCTTTCTAAATTATAATTGTTTTTTAACAGATATGCTAAATATTAAGATACAGTAATTTTAGACTTAAAATCTGTCCCCCACTAGACAGTGAAAGGTTATTTGATCATTTTTATAATGTGAAGCAATGAAGGACGATATTATTTCCTCATGGGAATAACTGCTGATATTATTTTCCTGTGTCACTGAAAACAGATCGCTGATAACTGTTACTTTCTGTGTTTCGTCCCATCGGAAGGGAAATTTCCGGCTTGGCAACGACAAAAGAAAGAAAATTCGCGCTCACACTTCCCCAGTAAAGGGGTTAATGCCGCCGATGCACCTCATGTGGAGCAATACAGACATTACTGAAGGGGTTTCCAGCGTCCCTTTGGCTTTGACCCCTAGCTACACTCGCTTTTTAGCCTTTTACTCTGCCTCCAATCTGCTTCCTTACTTCAGTCGAGCTGCCCAACTACTCCAACTCCATCTTTTTACTCTCTGAAGAACTGAATAGCTGATTGTGCCCCAGTGCTTGCCTTTATAGCCAAATTTTCTTAAATAAATCAATACAGTCTTACTGAAAGGAAAGTATCTAGAAGACTTGATAAGATTCTGTTAACTCTTACTTTCATTACGAACAAAATCATGACCAAGCCTTCAGATGAAAAATGTTCTCACCTTCTGTGAAAACAGAGATACATAAAACTGCCAGCCAAAGGAGAGAAAATCGTGAAATTCTGATCTGTCAGAGTTAATCAGAGATCATAATACAAGACAAATAGTGACGATATCATAAAAAAAAAGTCATGTCACCCTACAGCATATCAGATGTAAATCTCTCAGAAAACAAAATATTCTACTGTAAATTGAATATAAAAAACAGAGTTGTTTATGCAAGGGTACATTATTGCAGTTGGTGCACTCAAACCCATATGCCTTAACACCGGCACTATTAGAACAGACACAGGAGCCTCTAGACTACAATAGCTTAGGGCCAAAGCTGTACTTAGGTATCTTTGATCAATCTTTCCTTTCCTTGATGTGCCAGCATTATTGTCTTCTTTTAGAGGGTCCTATTCCCTGGCAGTAACAAGCTCCTCGTGATCTGTTCTCGTGACCCTCCTTAAATTTCATTGCTGTTCTATTAAAACGAACTTGGGGAAAAGCACGAAAACAAAGGAAAAAATCTCACTTTACACTAAAACTTTAATTTTTCATTAACTTTATATAGCAAGTTGGTTATACGCCCCTCCTGAAAATGAACTTTAGGAAAAATACTGCATTCGACTAGCTGCTGGGGCCATTGTTTTAACAACAGTTATGAATACTGTTGCTTTTATTGCTGTTAGGGTCAAAAGGCTAGGAACGTCCTTTTTCCGCTTTTTTTTCTTCCGGGTGAGGGATGTTGCTGAGGTCTTTCTCTAAGTTCTTTCTTTCTATCTTTCTTTGTCCAATTTACTAAGAAGCATTACTGTCGGTAGATGGAAAATTACCAAATAAAATGGTTATCGGTAATCT
>NC_089761.1:65728236-65735736 GCF_040412425.1 Macrobrachium rosenbergii
TGCATTTTTATTTTATAAGAAAAATGTGTATTTGTGTTATTCTGGCATCACAATTAACACCACATCTTCTACGGATAAACCTACAGTATGTACATCAATAATATTTCTAAAATGGTACATACTCAAAAACCACACTGTTCAGCATCTCTTTTGTTTTCGTTCCAGTGTCTTTATCATTATCATGGTTCAAATGAAACTCAGAAAGTAATTTAGTTATTATTTGAAATAAAGATTATAGTATGATAAGATGTGCATTTTTGGCAATGATAAATTAAAGGAAGTACTGTGAAAAAACAACAGTTCTCTTATGTTATGCCAGTCAGCCATTCAATATTCGTCAAATGGGTATTTCTATATATACAGTGTATATATACATACATATATATATATATATATATATATATATATATATATATATATATATATATGTGTGTGTGTATATCTATACACACACACGCACAGAAAAATATATATATATATAAATATATATATATATATATATATATATATATATATATATATATATATATATATATATAGAAGATTTTATACTAATATTAACGCGTGATTTGTTTACACACATCACCACTTGAGAAAAAATAGGAGAATGGGTGTGGGTCCTGAGCGTTTTCGATTTTATTTCCAAATCATTCGTTAATGACTTGGAAAAAAGTCGAAACCGCTTAGGACCCATACACTGTCTCTGATTTTTTCACAAGTCATAACGTGATATATATATATATATATATATATATATATATATATATATATATATATATATATATATATATATATATATATATATATATGAATATATATAATATTCTATACATATATATATATATATATGAATATATACATACACATTTATATATATATATATATATATATATATATATATATATATATATATATATATATATATATATATATATATATATATATATATATATATATATATATATATATATATATATATATTTCTATTTATATATATATATATATATATATATATATATATATATATATATATATATATATATTTATATATATATGTATATATATATATATATATATATACATATATATATATATATATATATATGTATATACATATATTTCAGTTTGTGAATTTATGCCGTGGTTTTAAATCACTTTCGTTATAGCCAGCCAAATAAAAGTGCTTAAAATATTCATTTCTTTGATAATGTTCCTTCTGATCCAGAGTGACTGGAGAAGAGCAATTAAACAGGTTACTGTAGTGTTTTCCAAATTATTCTAGTGATTGCAGTTGCATTGAAACAACTTTTCAGTTTCAGCAAAGCAGGTAATAGTGAATTATAATTTGAAGTGACTCGTGAAACGCGACCAGAAATATCTAGTCTAATTCCCATCAGATAGATTACGCTTGAGATTAACTTTTTACCCGTTGTTGTCGGAAACTGCATCTCCTCTGTCGTCTTTTTAAAGGAAGCCGGTGAAATATTATGCTTGCGTATATTATCGATCATAACTGACAATTTATCACATAGCGTTTTCTGCTTTCTTCGGTGAATCTGGCCAGTTGACGTTGAAGTTGATTTACTATTGATATTCTCAGACTTTCCCTCTTAAAGGGATCACAGAGCAAAACTCCTTCCCCAATGATGTCCAAAAGATTGCTAGATCTTTGCAGCCATAGTGCTGAAGAGAATTCTTCATTTCTCCCTGATTCAGCCCTGTCCCAAAGGGTCTTGAAGGTCTTCATCGGCCTTTTTTCAACCGGTACAGTCCAATACTTCACTAACTGCACGCCAGGTACTACTATATATAATAAGTAAAGTCCCCGCATTCGCCCTTGTCGTTCAGGCATCTCACCTCGCCCTTAGCCTTGGAGTACAGAGATGTGTAGTGCAACTGGGATCAAGTCACTCTTTACTGCAACATTCACTTGATTATTTATTATGTAGGGCCTCCTCAAGAAGGTGTTGTTACCCTTTCATTAAAGAACAAAGCTTGAACCGGGAATAAGGCTATTAAGCCTTTGACCCACTTTATCGCAGCAACTTTGAAGGTACGTTCATAAACGAGTAGCCAGGTCCTACGACATTTTTTTTTTCTCTGGGCTTGTAAAGTGGTAAGTTACATTCACTCTTAATTAATTGATTTCTCCAGTAAATAGTTTCTTACATATATACACATACATATATATATATATATATATATATATATATATATATATATATATATATATATATAATATATGTGTGTGCGTAATATGTGTGTACAGATATATATATATATATATATATATATATATATATATATATATATATATATATATATATATATATATATATATATGGGTGTGTGTGTCTGTATATCATACAAAATCTTAAAAATTTGCATTAAACTCTCACAAGAGAATGGACTTGATATTCCACTATAATCTCACAGCGAAAATTATCTAATAATCTTCCGGGCAAAAAAAAGCTTTAGAATTATAGATTTAAAAGTAATTACTATTATTGCTAAAAAAAAAAGTAGTGGATGATCTCTTTGAAATATCCTGTTTTGCACAGCCGCTAAAATGGTAACGAAGTATACTTTGGTATAGAAGTAACTTCTATACCAAGAAATAAGGTGAGGTTATTCTTAACTACTAAACATCTTGTTGCTTCCTACCAGATAACTGCGAATAACTTCAGAAAGAAATTTTGTTGTTTGTAAATTTATCTATCGATAGGAATTCGCTGACTGATAGAAACGTTGCTTTGAGCCATCACACATAACCCCCATTCTTTGTGTCCACTGTCCTCTGTTTTCAAATGGTTCTTCGTAGTTGCTGCCCACTGCTTGCTGTTAAACAAAGAGAGAGGAGTGTGTAAAAACCGTTACCACTAAAGCAAATAAGGGTTTAGTTTAGCCTTGACATGTTTTTAAGAGTATTTTTGCCTCATTGTTTGGTGAGGTTTGGAACAAAGGATAGGGTGAATTTGTGAGCCCATAATACGTAATATGACAGGAAAATTTTATCCAATTTGCATAACTGGGATAGATATTTGCTTAAAATAAACAGTGACGCAATCTCTAATTACAACGCTAAGAATAGAAAAAAAAATACCTAAACGTAAACAATGAAATAATCAGGACATGATCGACCGGACATAAATGGTACCTGTTTTGGGCTAGCGGGATTCCTCTTACTCTTCTGTGCAATACCTCTGGTAATATCATTTAAACCGTGATACCCATTTCAAAATGGAGAAGTATTAAAGATATTGTGAATATTTAAAGAGGAAACCTTCTCAAGTGCCATTTATTACGCTATTATTGTATAAAATATTATATCTTATCTTTACAATAATTTATATAACAGCCAACAACTCGCTCGTATCCTGAATTAGAATGGGTGTTTGGGTGGAATCGCTCCTTGCCTCCGCTTCAACAGTTTTGATGACCTGAATTTGTAATAAAAATGAGCATTTTTGGGTGTGGCTGCTTGCTTAGGGACGCCTGTGAGACATCGCACATGCGATGCTTACTATTCTTTGTTACCATAAACGCCAAGATTCGATCTTAAAAGATACTTGGCAGATCCGTGGAAAAAAATTCTTGTTAGGAATCTCACAGCAGCTTGCAAATATGTAGTCAACAAAAAAATTATTTATTGAAAAATGAGTAGCTCCCTTTATAAGTAAACAAACCACAAAGAGAGGGAGTTGTCTGAATTGCACGACAACCTTCACCCTTGCAATCATCTGCAGACCACAAAAACGGAATAAGCACATGTAGGAAATTAAAAGTTACATAAGACATAAGTTAAGTATACCTTAGTTTAACCAGACCACTGAGCTGATTAACAGCTTTCCTAGGGCTGGCCCGAAGGATTAGACTTATTTTACGTGGCTAAGAACCAATTGGTTACCTAGCAACGGGACCTACAGCTTATTGTGGCATCCGAACCACTTTATACCGAGAAATTAATTTTTATCACCAGAAATAAATACCTCTAATTCTTCATTGGCCGGCCGGAGACTCGAACTCGGGCCTAGCAGAGTGCCAGTCGAGAACTCTACCGACTTGTCCAACGAGGAACTAATCAATAAAGAGAAAGATGTCGGAAGCGCCACTGTCGAGTTTGGAGAAGCCTCTTACCTTTAATGATTCATTAATAAAAGTTGAATTCCTCTGAATGTTTCCTCCTTTCCGTCATTATTTTTCTGAGTTTTTGTAGCGCTGATATTATTCATTCGTATCCAAGTACAGGTAAGAGCATGGAACCGACCATCATTAGCGTAATAACCATAATCACAAAATTATACATTTCCTTACGAACATCTTCTAAATTATTTTTCAGTTTCTTTCATGAACATTTTTCATTACTCCTGATGAAGCCAACACCGCAGTGATCATTAGTGGATGTTAAATAGTTTTTGTTTTCTTGATGTGGCGTCCCTGAACTCACGTCCAAGGCTCAGGGTATCTTGAAGTGATTCTGCATTTTATGTCATGTTACAATTTCAGTTTTCTGTCTCTCTTCTCTCTAATTATGCTCATACTACATTATTTGTCTTTACTTCGTGAACTACTTTCTCCTTGCATATATAAATATATGCAAAAGTTTTTTTGCACAAACATATACACACAGACTCGCGGGCGTACACGCAGGCACACACACACACACACACACACACACACTACACACACATATACTGTATATATATGTATATATATATATATATATATATATATATATATATATATATATATATATATATACACATATGTATGTGTATATATATATATGTATATATATATATATATATATATATATATATATATATATATATATATATATATATATATATATATATATATATATATGCAGTATATATATATATATATATATATATATATATATATATATATATATATATATATATATATATATATATATATATATATATATATATATGTATATATATATGCTATTTCATCGACTCTGGCGGCACGTGACGCAAAGGGCTTCTGTAGAATTCCACTACCCATGTCTTTCCTTTACTTTGTCTTTCATTATTTTCTATTCATCTCTAGCCTCCCTTCTCATAGTCTTTAATTCAAGTAAGACTGGGTCTGCCATTTCTGCTGGGGCCCACAGGAGCCCTGCTGACACTCTTACGTGCTATTCTCCTGCAGGTTGTGCAAAGGGCATCATGTCCCTTTCATCTTTATCACATCTGGAATCTTTTAGATATTGTTTCAGTATCTTAGCATAAGCCATGTTCTTATAGCAATAAATAATCGGGCCAGACTTATGTATAAACTTATTTTCGTATGCATTTCGGTCGATTTGATCTCCAAATCTTATTCAACTTGCCCATAGTTCGTTATGCCTTTTTAGTCCACAGATTCTAAATCGAGAGAACCTGTACTGGATATCATTGGTCCTAAATATTTGAAGATTCAACTTCATTAACCATTTCTAAGTCTAATGTTGTTTCATTCCTTTGTGCACACTCCGTCCTCATTGTTTCTGTTTGTCTTAGGTTTGATTTGCAGCCAGTCTCATCAGATACAGGATGCATTCTATTGAACAAGCTTTGAAAATCTTGTACTTTGTTAATCAAAACATCTGCAAATCTAAATATGTCAGTTTTCCATTGTGACTCCATCTAAACCTTCTATTTCATCTCCGAATAATTTTTTCATTATAAAAGGAACGAGGAGAGCAAACGGTAAAGGTTGAATAACATTCACTTGTAGCACTCTACTGTTTACTGCAAACTCACTTTGATTTTACTTTGTTTGTGGATAATTTCAGTTAGCTTCATGAATACAGACATACACACATACATTATATATAAATATATATATATATATATATATATATATATATATATATATATATATATATATATATATATATATATATATATATATATATATATATATATACATATATATATATATACATATATATAGATGTGTATGTATGTATATCAGGATTTCTTTCCCGAGATTTTTTGCGAAAGTGGCCAGGTTTTTCGGAGAATTTGCTTCAAATCCAGGAATTCTCGGTGTGTTTGTTTATCTCTGATATTCACCGCGTAAGTTACGAAAACGTACCAGAAAAGATGATAGTGTTGCCTAGATATAGACCCTCATGAAAAAGAATAAAAGCAACAAGAAAAAAATGACACAGCACAAATAAGTAATATCCTAAATGCTTTAATTAGGTAAATGCCATTGAAAAAAATTGATTAGGATACTAAGCTTCCGAAAATTTGAAAAGCAAAACTATAATCCTAAAGAAATACGAATATTGGAACTCCAGCAGGGGAAAAATTAAAATTACTGAAAGAACTAATTTATGAATTTCTTCTTTGCATCAGCCATTTTGACTTTCATCATTATAGTTGTTAAGAACAGCTCACTGAGCGTTTGTGCTTCTGGTAGTTATTTCATGAACAACTTTCAGTATGTGCATGACTGTGTTTGTGGCCTGTTTGCATAAATGATTCAATTCTCGTGATTTTCACAAGTCACTGAAGCACTTTCTTGAGATTTCAGTGAAATATGGCTTCCAGTTGACATTAAATGTAATGTTTTTCATGGTTACCTGAATATCATACAAAAGATCACTGAGTTTCTTGTACGGATAACAAAATGAGATGAGCGCAAATTTGTCAAATACAGTACACTGCTTCTAATCAACTTCGGATTCTAAACCTGTTGCCTACTCTTCTGCCAGGGTTAACGGAAGGAAATTAATTAAGATTTTTCTTCTTTATTTGTATCATGTACCTGTGTGAACGCAAACTTCAAAGTTGATAAGGAGGCCTTCTCTTCTGTGTAATTAGATGTATCAAATCAGTTATCAATCAAATAAACTTCAAATCCTAGGTGAATGAAGTACGCAGTGTTAGTACATATCACTGATTAGTACAAAAGTTATCTAATACAAAAAATTCCGGGATCCTACCAAATATTCCCAGAATCCCGGGATGTGTGTGTGTGTGTGTGTGTGTGTGTGTTGGATTAATAGGGAGTGTTAGAGTCAGGAAGGGCATCCGTCAATCGGCAAAGCATCTGCCAAGACAAATTAAGAAATGAGCCGTCCAGTGGAGTGTTGGGTACGTCCAACTGCAGTAAAATATATCGTGCAATACATCGGTAACTTACCGAACACCCATATTACAAGAAGGTTAACGACTTATTGGTAGTCTTAACCAGTGTTTCATAAAATTATTCAGCATCGGCCGAAGATTCATTCTCTGCCGACAGCAGATGACTTGTTTTCGACCTGTTTGTCAGATGTATGCGATGAGGTGCCGACGTGTGTTTACGATTCGTTTCACTGGGCGCAACTTTCGAAACATCTGGAAAATGTTCATTGGAATAAACCTGACCCCGGCCAGGGATTACGCTAAGAAAAAGAAGCGTGAATGTGTTTGTGTAGCTCACTGTAAGAAGTGAAACAGAGGACATAGTCCTAACCTGTTTCGTCTATTGATATAG
>NC_089761.1:65740736-65763236 GCF_040412425.1 Macrobrachium rosenbergii
AACATTACACTAGAAAATTCATCAATTTTGCAAGATAATCAAATGCAAAATACATTTCACTGAACTTTAAGCTTTACATTAACATAGATATGTTACACTGCAAGTAAATTTTTTATATCTCTCATGCAATTACTTTAAAGCAGCATTATAGCAAATTCAAAATTAAGGTATTCTATGAACTAATATTTCATGAATCTAGGTAATAACATGGAAAAGTTGAATTAGTATGGCATTAAAACCTAAGGTTAATCATGCACCTGATTAATAAAGTTACTTTGACAGTTCATAGCCATGCTGTTAGGGTGCCTTGAGGAGGCATTACAACGAAGTATTTGTGGGCTTATGTTGGGTGATGCCACAATACTTTTATGCAGTGGCACTGTGCCAGACATGGCACTAACAACACAGGTGCCTTGTGGCACATAGCTAAGTACATGATATACAACTATGTGCACAATTGCATGGATTTTGCAAGTTGGGGACTCAGGATTTATAATACAAGGGAAATAAATGACAGATCCAATATTAAGTAATGGCTGTTACGGGAAGTTATGATCAATATACCAGAATTATATTCCTTAACCTATGCAAAATGGCTAGGTTCGTTCTTCAGGCCCAAAGGGCACCAAAAGGCAGTCAGAGGGTGCAACTCCTCTGGTAGGAGCATCTGCCATCGTCAATGGTAATAGCACTGTGCCAGGGGTGGCACTTATGTGGTCAGGCCTGATGGCTCTTTTATATTCAATTTAAAAGTGTACCACACCTTTGTAGGCATGAAAAAGGAGGTCAAAGGACTTACAGTATTAAAGAATCTAGCAAGTGAACTCTGCACTGGCAGAGTGGGAAGCAAAGTAAAAGTGAGGAGCCGTTATAAGGCTTTACAAAGGGATTCATGAATGGGCAATGTTGCCAAGAAAAATATTGAGATTGGAAAGAAAACAAAAAAATGATCAAAGCGGTAAAAGGAAATATTACAAGAAGAAATTAAATTACAAAGTTATAAGAAGAATAAACAGGGGAGGGAACCTGGCATCCTTCTCTGGATAGAGGGCACTAGTGCGAGGAGAGCTCAACAGCTCTCTTTAGGCTACCTGGAGTCTTCTATGCCCATGACCCTTTTTCTGTGGACCTCTTTTAGGTCGAAAATTTGACTTGGCAGGGGGACTCGGTGGAGCCAAGTCTGAAGAAGACTTCGAAGTGCGACCTGTTCCAGCTTCTTTAACAGCCAAAATAGGGGCATTCGTTACAAGCCCTATTACTAGTCGTCACAGTTCCTTGAGTTCATTGGCCAGTTGAGATATGGCAAAATCCTTCCTCAGGGTCGTGTCTGCAGACGATTGGGAAAGGGAGGAAGAGGTCATGGTGGGTGTGAGGGGCTCACAGGTCGCCATGACCAGCACAGGCATGGGTTGCGAGGCTGCACCATTCAGTGAGCTTCTGCTGTGGTCAGAGGAGTCCGGAGGGGATCAGAGCATACTGTGGATTGGCTCTCGTACCGGCACTGGTAGCAGTGCCAAGCCAGGGGAAGAGAGGCAATCCCGACTGGGATCCCTTGAAGGAAGATCTATGGCATGCTCTGGCACTGGCACTAAGGCAGGCCCAAGCACAAGAATCAAATTGTGAATTTCCTCAACATCCATGATGGGCAGAATGTGGCACTGTCCAGGACACTCAGGTGGCACTGGCAGAGATTTTGCACCAAGTTTGGGATCTCCAGAAGGGAGATTCAGGGGGTGCCTTGGCACTGGCACTGGGGCAGGGCCTGGTATTGAAATGAGATCTGTTACAGGCTCATTGCCTGAGACAGACAGAGCCCAGCACTGCACAGGGCACGTAAGTGGCACTGGCAGTGGGTTTAAGGCAAAATCGGGATCTCCTGAAGGGAGATCTGTGGTATGCTAGGTCACTGGCATTAGGGCAGGACCTGGTACAGGAATTGATTTGTCAGGGGCTCAATGGTCAAGACGTTCAGAGCCTGACACTGTTCAGGGCATGAAAGTGGTGCTGGCAGGGGGTTTAAGGCAGGTCTTTGAGGACTCTCGTTGATTGATTTAGTTTTGGAGGGGTTAAGATCCCTGGATTTTTGTAAATTAGGAGGGGACAGGAAGTTGTGTCCCAGGAGGAGGTCATAGCCTCCAGGAAATTAAGTAGCTACCACAAGAGTACAGATTTTTTATCTTTGAGGTCCTGGGACACTTAATTTGACAATGGGGAAAATCATCTTCATCTGATTGATACCTTCTGTCAATGGTGGCCCCAGAGGGGTCCTTATCTTCCCTTATGAGGGAGATTTTTCACAGATATGGGACCTTCAGCTGGAGGGCCTAAGGTTTTAGGATTTGTAACTGTCAAAGCAATGGCGAATGATTTTGTTTTACTAGGGCATTTTGCCCATAGGCGGAGTGCCCCTGACCTTACATGCGATGCAGTAACTTTCGCTGTAATCTTTGCTTGGCATTGTCCCAGTGGAGAAATCAGGCCCTTTGTTGTTTATCCCAGACCCAGACATGGCTTGGTTTGTCATGGTCCCATTTGGGGACTTAGTGGGAGTGTCTGGCTGGTTCTCAGCCTTCGAGCAGCGCTGTTCAGTGGAATGCCCTGATCTTTTGCAATAGCAGCACATGGGCTTCTTTTCAGGGTGCCCATTCTTGGGTGGAGGCTTACAGGAGGTAGGAGAAGAGGGCCAAATCTTACACCTGAGGAACTGGCTGTAGGATGGTGAGTGTCCCAGTGGTCTGCCAAACAGCAGCACTCATCTAGTGTCAGAGGGTTCTTATCACAGAGGTAGGTAGCGAGGGCCAGGGTGCATAGTGTAGGAAGTCCTCGAGCTGGAAAGTCTCTATTACTTCTTCCGCAGGGGTGGCGTTAGAGGAATTCAGTCACTGCCTGAGGGCTCGGGACTTATGGCATGCCTAGTCAGCCCATGTTTGACACTCCTCCTTAGACTGTCCCCTCCAAGATTGTCTCCATCTTTCGGGGTAAGCTTATAGGCCTTAATTATGGCCTTTTGGACCTCCACAAAGTTCCACGGTCTGTTAAAGTGGACAGAGTGGAAAGCAGTAAGGCTCTTTCCCTCCAGGTGTTTTGACAGGAGCACAGAGATCTCTGCTGGCTGGGGCTTGAAGTTCCTGAAGACCTCTTCCACTTGGTCGAGCCAGGCCTCCAGCTCTGAGTCATTCTACTTGGGCATCATGGAGCTGGCGGCCGTGATAGAGGCCTGGGAGGTACAGTGGCAGGGCTATGGACCCCTTGGGCGGCTATGGCGAGCTCATGGGCTCGATCCTTTTCCTCTTATCTATTCTTTCCTGCCTATCTTGCTCCTCCATAACTAGTCTTCCTTGCCTGTCTTGCTCTTCATTGGCTTCTCTTTCCTTTGTCTCTCTTTCCTCCTTCTGTGTCTCTCTTTCCTCTTTGGCTTCTCTGTCCTTTCTCTCTCTTTCCTCCCCGGTCTTGGCCCAATCTATCAACTCTTGGTCCTTGAGCCCCAGGGATTTTCCAACAGCGACAAGGGCTTTGATATCATCGGCGTAAGTAGCCATATCGCTTAGGAATTGAGGGAATTTCTTATTACAGGGAGAAGGCTATATTACTCAGATTGGATGAAATGAGATTATTCAAAGGATGGTGCTTAACTGAAATTCAGGAAAAAATGTATTAGTTTATTCAATAGACAATTACCTGACCTCAACCTAAAGCTAATCCCGATGAACCCCAGAACCATCAGGTCCCTCTTTCATTTCAAGGATAGAATCAGCCCCCCGTTTACCTCCAGTGTAATCTACAAATATACATGTCCCAGATGTAATCTGCTAAAGATCCGAATCTCCTCTCACCAGGGGATTAGCTATAGAACAGGTAGTCGACTATCTAATTCTGATCAGTCGAATGTGAGAAACCATAGCAAGACTTGCAAAACACATATAGACTCCAATGACTTTAGTATTGTGGGAAGAACACGAAGTATGGAGGAACTGACCACCCTTGAATCTATAATGATCAAATTGACTGTCCCTACCCTCAATCACCAATCAGCATCAACCCAACTGTTCATTGCATAGTTTGCTCTTGTTTTTAGCCTCTGTGTCTGTGCTCCCTCCCCCTCCTGTTCTGCATTTCTTGTTAGTCTGGTTTACGCTACCATTGTGGGTACTGGGTAGGTGTTTTGCGCTTCTTGCCTCTGCTTTTGGTTTTTCCCCTTGTTCTGTTTTTTAACCGCTAATATGGTGTAAATAAGTATGTAATGTGTATATATCTTATCTTTTATACGCAAATACTGTTTATTTTAATCGCTATTTCAGCCTGGAAGATGTATCAAGCGATACGAAACGTCGGCATTTTAATAAATGGATAGAAAACAGAATGCTTTTCCATAGCTCCATTATGTCTATTGTATGTGTATATATATATATATATATATATATATATATATATATATATATTATATATATATATATTTCTATGAATGTTAAGGAGTACTTACTTGACTCTGGGTGGCAACAGATAATGCAGGGGAGTTCCTTTTAATTATCACACATCTAACTCAATATTAGGACAACTCGTAGACAAAACAAAGGAAATCTATGGCTTAGGGCCTTCTTCATGTGAGGGAGTCACGTAAACTCAAGGGTTCTCTTAATTAATTATATTTACATAACAACACAGATCAGAAGAATGAAGAATTACAGGCCGATAATAATAAGGCCTGCTTAAATGAATGAATTCTACACAGGATAAATATTCTTGCTGGTGATGTCTTCATAACAGGAACATCGCAGAATTGATAGGAAGGGAACTGCACATGGGATAGAGCCGAGAGATTCCACAGTCAAGGAATATCTGCAAACATGCAAGACGATGTATTTGCAGGAACATAAGGTGCTCAAAAGGTAAACTGAGGAATGCATAGATAGTGCCAGATAACTCAGTTCAACACTAAATGTAAATACGTTAACACTGAATGCTCCAACACAAATTACTGAGAGTGATCGCACAGTGAAAATAAATGGAAATTTAGGCAGAGAAATAACAGGAATCGTGACTGACTAAGAAACTTATTCCCAGTACATTACCTTCATCTAGATGACGATGTCCTCGTTGATAAGGCACTGGCGACGAAGGAGGAATTATGATGCCACTACAAATTACTGTATACTGGCTCAAGCCCCGGGGTAGAGCACGTGGTTGATTCAAAAGTGCAGGCAAGGCAAGGACGTCTGTCCTGGGGTCATGCTCTGAGCGGTCTCTCTCCCAATTTCTCTCGCAGTCTCTATTTATAACCTTCGGGGATTGTGCAGGGCGTCTCTTTCAGATGGCATAAAGGTCAATTTTTTGTCACGTTTTCTTTGATGATCACAGTCAAATAACCCTCTTGTTCAATATGGCGGCTCCAGCTTTCTCTTTTATGAAAATAAGTCCTTAGTCAGTCATCGTGAACAGAGAAGCTGATTAGGCTTAATTAAGCATTTTGGGGAATGAAGGAGAGGGTTTATGAAAGGGACGAGTGGAAAACTCAGTTCTAGCAATTCATGAGGAACACTAATTTTTATTTCTTTTTTTAATTACTTTGCAAATGTAAAAACGGGTGAGGTTACGAAAAATCGACCCCAGTCGTTGCAATATATATATATACTCTGAGAGGAACTGATATAGGCTCAAAAAGGATGTGCGTGTTTGGATTAAGTGTTAATTATGAAACAGTTATTAAAGAAGAATGATGGACATAATCAACAGAGATGCAGTGCAGTGGAAGCTAAGGAGGCGCTCTTGGTGAATGTAATTTGTAGAGAACTGTAAAACTTTTCATAATGAAAGCGAAGTGTGTTAGAATATGAAGATGAGAGAGCGACTGGTATGTTACAATAGTTGGTTTGAGACTGGTGTGTTATGTCTCCTTGGCGGTCATTATTATTATTATTATTATTATTATTATTATTATTATTATTATTATTATTATTATTATTATTTTGAACATGAACTCTATTCATATGGAACAAGCTCACAGGGGCCATTGACTTGAAATTCAAGCTTCCAATGAATATGGTGTTCATTTGAAAGACGCAACAGGTGATAGGAAATGCAGAAAGAAGAGAACTGTTATTAGAAAAGAAAATATAAATTAACAAATTAATAAATAAATAGATCAAAATGTAAGTAAATTATTCAAATACAAGGAGAGTTGTGTTAGGGTAGCGATGAGTCTCACATTCGCTTGAACTTTTGAAGTTCCAATTGCACAACATCCTCAGGGAGACTTGCACAGTCCAATGGTGTGGGGAATAAAGAACCTCTGGAATTGAGAAGTTCGACAGCGAGGCACGTTTACTGTATACTGGTGGGACTGTTCAGCAAATTTTGTTGCTCTCGGCAGGAAAAGATGATCAGGGATCAATTCTGAATGTGCGAGATCTCTGTTAAAATACAACTTATGAAAAATTGACAACCAAGAGACCATCCGTCGATGGCCCAAGTCATAACTGCTAATATCAGGGAACAGAAACCTGTCACCAAGAACCACTCTGTCTAAAAGAGAAATCTCTGGCAGAGGCAGACATTATCATGGAGGAGTCCGAGAACGCACTCTTGATGTAAGTAGAAAGTCGTGAATAATATGTTGTGCGGCATGGCTAGTATTTGCAGACGATACGGATAGTGAACGAATCTGAGTGTTTGTAAAAGAAGTAAGCTGAAAGTGAATTTAGGCAAAACGAAAGCAGGAAGAAATAATTAATATCATCATTAAATTTAGTCGTAAATGTAATGAATCATGGTAGGATGAGTAAAAGGTGAATCATAATATAGATGAAGTAAAAAGGTAATAGTGTGAATATAGAATATTCGGAGGGCAAAGGAGTGTCAATAAAAGTTAAAATTGGAATGTATGCTGGGATTGGTCAGCCATCTTTACTTTATGGAAGTGTAGAGAAGATGTTGAATACGAATAAAAGAAAAAAAGTTTTAGGTTGCTGAGATGAATTTTCTGTATCTTATAAAAAGGTAAGAAGAAATCAAAGGGTGAGCTGAGTGTACATGCAAAGAAGTAGTAAAGAAGTTAGCACTGATAATAATAATAATAATAATAATAATAATAATAATAATAATAATAATAATAATAATAATAATAATAATAATAAGCTTTATTTCCAATATCTGCATCAGCTATTCTGTATTTTACATGAATAAAACGCATTTCGATGCAAGAGTTACATTTTATACTACTTACAATTTACTACATACAACAAACCTGAATGAACATCTTAAAAATGTAAAACGAATCGTAGCCTTGTAATACATAGTTTAGTAGTATGTGCAGTATAATTTTATTTACATGGTTAAATTAGGTATCACTTATATTCAGAAAGTTGTACTCCTATCGTTACAATTCTGGGAATGCAGTCAGCATAAAGAGTAATCAACCTACAGGCAAAATGTGTTTCTTTAACGCTGATTTGAAAGAATTGATATTAACTATTGTTTTTATACCTGTTGGTAGCTTATTCCAAGCCAAAGGACCCTGTACAGAGAACGATCTTTTACCCAGCTCGGTATTTGTCCTTGGTATGTAAAGGTCGTTGCTATTTCTTGTTGTCCTGTCACTTCTAAATCTAACTGATGTCAGAGGAAAAATCCATACTGGTAATGAATTATTTAATATTTTATAAACTAGCAGACATAAGTCGTACTGTATTCTTTGTTCTATATTTAGCCACTCTAATTTCCTTAAAATTGGGGTTACATGGTCGTATTTCTTTGCCTTCCCATCAGTTACTTTTGCCGCAAAGTTTTGGAGTTTTTGTATTCGATGTTGTTGTTTAGACGTAGTGCCCCAGATCTTCAAACAGTAGTTTACTATGCTTAACGCAAGAGACTGAACGACCATTTTACGTATTTCATTATCAAATCTGTCTTTTATTCTGTTTAGGTAAATTAGTGTTCCATTCACTTTCCTACTGACTTCATTTATATGAACATAAAAAAGCATGTACTGATCAAAGTAAATTCCAAGGTTTTTTACATGGTCACTTTTTCCAATAGCATAGCCATTAAAATTTATGACTACATTATCAGGAATTTGAGAAATGTATTTCTTCAAGCCAAGGAAAATATACTGAGTTTTGGATTCTTTTACATTTAATCCATTGGTTTGGAAATAATATTTAGCATTTTCTAAGATACTTTCCGCTATTGAAATTAACATTTGTAATTCTTCTATGGTTCCGGTGATTAGGATTTGACTGTCATCTGCATACTGTATTAAAAGACAATCCTGTAATGAAACGGTCATGTCATTGATATAAATTAAGAAAAGAATTGGTCCTAATATTGATCCTTGTGGGACTCCAAATTGTACTGGTTTAGAGGACGATATTACATCGTTTATTCTTACTGACTGATATCGGTTTTCCAAATAATTTTTGAACCAAAACGGGTCGATTTTTAGTTGTATACATTTACTAAGTAGGACATCATGGCTAACGCTATCAAATGCTTTAGAGAGATCCAACAATATAAGAAGAGAGATCTTTTTTTCGCCTATGTTACTATGATTTTTTTCTGTGATCTTCATCAGTGCTGTTTCGGTTGATAGATGTGGTCTAAAACCATGTTGCGTTTGTGATAATAAATTATTTTCTTCAAGATATTGTATGAGCTGAACTGAGACTATTTTTTTCTAATATCTTAGATAACACCGGTAAAAGTGATATAGGCCGATAATTTCCGACTGCGTCTGGGTTGCAGTTCTTGAAAAATGGTATCACTTGAGATAGTTTCCAGTCGCCGGGGTATAAACAGGTTACAATGGAGGTGTTCACTATAACGGTTAGGTAAAAACTTATCACGGGTAAGGCACCTCATATGAAACGGAGGGAAATACCATCAGATCCAAACGCTTTTGAGTCATTCAAATCCCTCACTATCAAGACAACTGTATCTACGTCAACAGTTTGCGGCCTGAAAAAGTTATTAGCGATACCTTGAGGTATAATAGTATCTAAAGTGGGCAGATTATTATTTTCATTCAAGGTCAGTTGAGAATTTTCGAAGGCCAGTCGACCCACATTCGCAAAATATTCGTTAAATTCTTCTGCTTTATCTTTCTTATCTTTGTCATCATGGATACTTATGTTACTGTTTGTGGCAGGGATCATTTCATGAACAATTTTCCATTTAGCAGACAAATTACCATGAAAGTCTTTAAACTTATCTTTAAAATGTTCTGCCTTCTTTGTTTTAATAAGTTGATTAACTCGTTTTTATAGGTTTTATAAACATTTCTTAATTCTAGGTTTAATGTGTCCCTTTTGACTCTTTCATGCAATTCATCTCTTGCTTTCATTTGTATTTTAAGGTCATGACATATCCAAGGGGCTGGGGGCCGGGTAATTACTTTTGTTACAGATGGGGCACACTCATTTAAACTCTCAACAAAAATATTAGTAAATATAGGAACTTGAATATTTACATTGTCGGTACTTAAAATAGCATTAAGGTCGCAGGTTCTATTTAATAGGCTATTACAGAACGTATTCTGACTATAGTTTCTTAAGCTACGAAATGTTCTAGTTACAGGCTGTCTTTCTGGTTTTGAAATATCAGTTTGTAGTGTTACCAACTAATGATCAGCAATAGGACAGGGAACTACTTCACCTTGCAAAATTATTTCTGATTTATTTGTGATGATAACATCGAGCAATGATGAGGTTATGCTTGTAATTCTTGTAGGCTTATTAATTGCCTGGTGTAGGTTTAATTGGTGTTTAATTTTACTTAATTTACTATTAGAGGATAGTAAGTCATCATTAACGTCACCTAGTATAAAAACTGGTTTTCCGCGCAAGGAAACAGCTTTAAAAACAGCCTCAATGTAATCGAATGAGGAGATTAAACCTTTGGGATGGCGGTAAATACACCCTAGAATGAATGATGGGAGCTTTTTAAGTTGTATAGTTATCCAGATATCCTCTACTCCTACTACTTTATCAACATTTAGGGTAATTCTGTTAACTTTTAAATCATCTCGAATATAAATACAAGTTCCTTCTCCTCTTCCCTGGTCGCATCACTAGATATTAAAATTTAAAATGGTTACAAAACTACCTAGGATACCCGAATCTAGCCATGTTTCACTTATGCATAAAATGTCTATTTTTCTTTCTTTTATTAAATTGTACTTCATCAAAATGCGATGATAAAAACTGAGCATTCAAGTGTTCTATAGTTAGTAGATTTCTCACATCCTTCTCAGTGATAACGATCCTCACTGTACCTTCTGCAGTGCCATCTTCCTGGTCGTTATACTATGGAGCATAGCGAGGGCATAATCGACCTTTATGGCCTAAACCATAGCAGCTGGTGCATCTAATTCTGTGATCATAATAACATGAACTTTGTTTGTGGTTATGTTCACCACAATTATAATATCCGGGCCGGGACTGGTAACGCTGATTTGGTCCGTAGTTTTTGCCGTCATCTCTACGATACTTCTTGAATGCTCCCTAATCCATTCTCTCCACGCTGATCCTCCGATTTGGTCCGTAGTTTTTGCCGTCATCTCTACGATACTTCTTGAATGCTCCATTCTCTCCACGCTGGTCCTCCCTGTAGTTAGTACGATCCCGATATGTGGTCTGCCCTGAATTCCACCGGTGTCTAGTAACCGATTCCCTGCTTGTATTTATGATGCGAGGGCGTGCTTGCTGATGGATAGCACTACGTTCTGATTTTGTTTCTATCCACTTATGTGATCTTTTGACATTCTTCCAGTTATCACAGAGGTTAAAATGCTGGCATTTCTTGCTAAGAGACTCGAGTAGCCTAATTGCACCACACCTATTTAAGAAAATTCCAGGATTTTCATTGGTCTGGTGAAAACACATTTCATCTGTTTCTCCAGTAGCTAGCTTGAAAGATGACTCACAGTTTATATCTAATATACCATTGCCTAAACACCATTCACTTAGTTGGTTATTATGGTAGTTAATAATGTCCTGATATTCGTTAACACGAAGGTTCGGAAACAGCTGACATACGTTGATTTCCATATTTTCATTAACTTTCTTAAGCTCCATAACGAGGCTACTTAAGTTATCCAGGATGTTCGATGATGTTGTACCATCCAAAATATCATAGGTAGCCTACCACTTACTAAAATGCATCTTGTAGGAGTCCAGTTTAACTCTTCAGATACCCAACTCCTTATGAGGTCTATATTGGCACTGCTTATTGTTCTTATAAAAGTTTTTTTGCCAAGATCTGTTGAGGAGCAGAGTGGTTTGAGATAGTGCGGCCATAAGGAGAGCCTAGAGGCAGACTGACAAAAAAAGTGTGTAGGTGAACCGTCAGGAAGTAGTGGAACAGCTGAGGTGCTGGAGTGGAGGTGCTATGCTATGCAGGAAGCAAGCGAGTGCACACAAGAGAGGGGAAAAGTGCACTGTGGGTAGGGAATTTGCGGTACTGTGGATACCCTTCATTTAAGCCTTAAATCATCTGTGATCTTGTTCCTGTGTGTGTGTGTGTGAGGTAACACACTGTTAAAGGACTGTTAGTGAACTATGTGCTGGCCTGTGAAAAGAGTGTATCCGGTGCAGGTGGCATTTATGTTGACATTGGTGGTTTTCGAAGTTAGATACAGTGGGTATTTGACGCGTTCATTTGTGCCTTCTGATCATGGCCAAAATGCATGGAGACAACGTGACAGATTGATGGAAGCACTGTGATATTTGTAGGGTCTGAAGGCAGAATCCTTCGAACACTGAACCCTTCGGTGTCGTCTTGCTTCCAGGGAGGGGTTATTAAGTGAGTGCATGCATATGTGCACTCTCTAATGGTATATTATGAGAGCAACCATACAATGGCTATTCACTTCGATTTGTGGCTGGTGTGATTCGCTCTTTGAGCAGTGTTAATGAATAAGAACAGCCACTGTGAGAAACGGTCCCATAGGGCCATAGAATGTGAGTTGAGTAAGATAACTCATTAACAATTATATCTTTTCAGACATTATGTGGAATACCCATTTTGTGTTGCAGTGAAACTCCTCTGTTCTCCATCATGCATTTTTCCGTTTTGTTCTCCATTATGTATTTTTCCGTTTTAAATGTTGATTTCTTTATACACCATTTCAGGTTTTAATATATGCTATGTTTCTTTTAACAGGAGTTCTGGGTTCATCCTGTGAGGATGAATATTTTGGAAGTGGTGTTCTTTAACATACTATATAACATTTATTTTTGTCTAGAATAATTATGTCCTGTTTATTTTGTTTGATAACCAGGGTGTTAGTCACTAGTATTGGTTGGTCTTGAATCATTAATTCGATTGATTGTGAGTCAAAGTTGCCTCTAGTTATGATTTCCATTTTTATGGGGTGTGAAACACTCCATTTCATGACCTTAGCTTTTGCTGAAATACTTTAGTTAAATTTGCAAATAAAGTCTAATTTTGTATCTCAGCATTATATTCCAGTAGGCCTTTGTCTGAAGATAGATACAGGGAGAGAAGTCAACAAGAGAGAAAGAATGTGCTGACCCAATGCTGGCCATTGCTATCTAAGGATCTCAGGGATGTAAGATGATATGACACTGTTCTTAAAACAGATGTAGTAAGAGATTATGACCCTAAGTGACCTTGTTGAAGGGCATAACATATATATATATATATATATATATATATATATATATATATATATATATATATATATATATATATATATATATATATATATATATATATATATATATATACCATATATATATATATATATATATATACATATATATGTATATATGTATGTATTAGGACAGGAATGGATGAATGCAATAGGGATTTTACCTTAAGACCTTGCATAACCACTTACCGTGACTAATCATAATCAGTAGAAACATATGAATGGGATAATTTACACAAGAATTACTGGGGAAAAAGTTCGCCACTGGAAACTCTGATTAATCACAGGATTATACTTTATTGCACACAGTTATGGCATGGGAAATGAGGATAAAGCACTCATACAATTCTTAATAAAGTAAAACTGTGATAAGATTTAACAGCAAGTATAACTCTATCAGTTTCCAGAATAGAGAATGAATTTTATACAATTTTATACAGTTTTATACAATTCAAGCACAATTACACATTGAGATTCAATTTGAAATCAGCTACAGGAAATTATAGTTTTGTAATGTTGCAATGTTGAATCTGTTGCCTTTCCTGGGCAGATTTTTCACTAGGCAAGACGATGGTGAAGGAGGCGAGGTTAACGAGATAACACGTTTCTGGAAATAGAATAATCCCAGATAAAGCTTCATGGATATTGGGTTCTTTCCCTAGCATTAATGGGACGTGGGAGGAATGAATAAATCAATTCACTATGAACAAGGGACAATTAATTCATTGAAATTATATCACACGGAGAACACACAAAACACTGGTAACAGATTTCAAAGAGCATTTACTGGGGAAGAGAAAATTGTGGAATGAAATGAGAAGTTTCAGTAAGAGGAAAAGAGAACTGGTAACTCAAATGTCAATTTCAGATGCACCTTGGGTAATCCCTTGAAAGTGCACTTTGCAACAGTGGGTAGACGAGTGGACTTGCCTTTCTTTAACATTTATGGGTGGTTTGAAAGCCCAGACCTCTTACAGTCTAAGTTCCAGTTCCTGGGTAGAGTAGGCAAACAAAGATGGCTCGGTGGGATATAGGATAGCAAGACTCCATCGATGAACAAGATCTGTGTCGAGACTTCCTGATGTTCGCTCCTTGGAGGGTGTTTGTCTGTAGACATAGCCTCAGGGATGGACACCAGCTCATTCGAAACAAGGAACTCCAATGGACATCTGAAAACTTCAAGAACCAGCAGAAAGTGTGCAGAGTAGGAGATTTATTAAAAGAAGTCTTTATGGAAAGGGGACATAGCTACCACTGAACTACGAATTCCTTATGGATAACCTTAATCTCTCTACCTGAGTGACCTTTGGTAGCTTCCACACTTTAAAAATTCACTCTCACTCTGATCCCTATTGAGTCTGGTTACCCCCTCCTCAGTGCATGTGAATTTGGTTCTTAATTCAAGTAAGCACAGAGATGATGGTGGCGTAAATCTGTTACAGTTCCCCCTCCACTCCCTTTCGGGTGTGAAGATCTGCACTAGAATAAGCCGCCAGTCTTGGTTATGTTAATCCCTTCCATTAAATGGATCTCGCCCATACAATGAAGATAACTAAGGTGATCTACCTAAATTTTATGAGGGGACTATGAACTCACTACCTTTCTTAACTTAAGGTGCCTAATTCTATCTCAAAGGTATCTGCGGATGTTACTATCTGTCTCTGACAACAGTAAAATCCATTCTTAGTACAGTTACACATTGTCATTAACATGACATATGATCAGGCTGCAGCAGCACCAGTTTAAGTGACAATGATTTAATTACATGCAGTAATATTACAAAACACAAAAGTTCTTATGCTATGATATATACATACATTTGAAAAAAAACATGCAACCTGAGGGGTCAATGAATGCAACACAATGTATGAGTGGTTAGGACGTGTCCTTCAGCTTGCTAGGCTAGACGGCAGTTCCAACTCATTACATCTTATGTGACTTGGTGGTAGAACCCATGAGAGAGGTACCCAAGCAACCTCCTCTGGATTTTTGGGCACCAGGTATACTCTACTAAATGAGGCACTGTGCCAAGAGTGCCATAAGAGTATTAAATTCACAAGGTTACTATTACTGTCTTACAGGATCTTGTCTAAGATGTTAGTCCAGGGATGGCTGCCTCCTCTGGGTAGGTGCAAGGCCCACTCTGTGATGGAAGGTACTGTGCTAAGTGAGACATGAGTGCCAAGGAGAGCTCATGGCTCTAATAGTCTAATTGGACCCTTTCTGCCCTTTTCTTTTCCTCTTCAGATTCCTCCAAGGTTTACTTGCGAGGTTCCCCGAGGTGATGGAGGCACCGATTCTGGGGGAGGCGCAGGAGTGCCTTGAGGAGCAAAGTCAGGGGTAACACTGGAGGCTACTGGAAGGCCCCCTACCCCAGCTGCTGTGACAATCGAAGCAAGGGTGGTGACAGCTTCTGCGTCCTGACAGGGCAGTTCCTGGTCGACCAGAGAAGGTGTAACAGGAGGGTCCACCAGAGCAGAGGTTCATCCTCTGAGGACTGAAGTGACAAGATAAAAAAGAAGAAGGATTATTGGGTGTTGGAGGCTTGCAACTGGCAATGACCAACTCAAGTAAATTGGGTGGATCTCCCAAAAGAAGATAAGTGACATGATCTGGCACTGGTGCCGGCACTGAAGCAGGGCCAGGTACAGGGATCAATTCTGGTAACTGCTCCATGTCCAAGGTGGATGGAGAATCACACTGCTCAAGGCTCTCAAGTGGCACTGCGGAGATTTTGCGTCAGGAGGGACTGACGAGGAGCCCGGTGGTGCCAAGCCCCTGTAAGACCTTGCGTTGGGCTGAGACAGAGTCCTGTCCCAGGAAGAGGCCAGAGCCTCCAGGAATGTCTCTGGTTTCAGTGATAGATATGCATTGCTTGCTGGGGTATCCCAAACAGTTCATGGAATGCCCTTTCATTTTGCACGTCTTACATCTGAAATGGGAAAATTTCTTTTGTGAAAAGGGAGAAATTTTCTTGTCGACTTCCTTTCGCTTTGGGGGAAGAAGTTTCTGGTGGTCTTCCTCTTGTGAAGAGGGAGGACTCGCCTTTGTTGGCACTGTGAGTGCCCCTTCCGTCGGCAATTCCGGCAGGCAGAAGGTGGTCTTGTGGACTGGGACATGCCGTCCAGCAAGGCGGCATTCCCGTCTGTGACTTCTACAGTCGATGCCTTCATTGCGAAGTTAGCCAGGCAACAGAGGGGGGTTGGGAGAGGACATCCCCAGAGGAGATCTCGTCCCAACAGGAACTCGACTCCAGGCCTAATTGAACTGACCACACCAACGCATTGCTTCTGAGTGACCCATGGTGTCATGACCTGGAGCTCGACTGTAGGGAGGGGTAGAGTTAAACCCTTGACCCAAATCAACACCCAACAACTCTTCTCATCCACAGTGGTACTGACTGGCCTTCATGACTTTACAATCAGACAGATGTCTGACACAGTGTCCACCATAGCCGGCAGATCTACTGGTGAGCTAGAGCCTTCAAGAGGTGCCACTGTGACTACCTGAGTATAGAGCCTCTCTGGGTAAGGAGTGTCAGAAAGCCATGCCACCGCAGGTGTGGCACTGATTACGTGGACAGTCTTGGTAGCTTTGCCATGTTGTGGTCAGGCAGGAAATCCAGCAATACAGTGACCAGGATCACCACAGTCTTTGCAGGGGCCTTTTGGATGGGCTCTTCTGGTTATGGTGTCAGCGAGTAATGAGGTTTGCTTGGAAGTGGATGGAGAGGAGTGTCCAGTTTTATGGTGGTGGTTACATACTGGAGGTTTGGAAGGGAGTTCATTCTTTTGGCGAACGGGCCCAGCTAGATGGTTGGGGGCCACTATTCATCGGTGAGACGTGCTGGAAAATGGGTTAGAGGTTTCCCAGGCATCAGCCATACGACAGCTTTCCATGATGTCTTGGGCTGCTTATTGTTGAGGTATATGACAAGGGACCCAGGAGCACACTGGAAGAAATCCTCCAGCATCATACTGTTGAACAGGTCCTCGAATTCCGTGCAGTCCAGGGTGTAAAGCCAGTGCTAACCAGCCCGGATCTTATGATAGGCCCATTCAGCCCAGGTCTGACTGATTTCTTTCGGGAGCCCCCTCCACCGTTGTCTCCATTTCTCCAGTGTAATTTCATATGCCTTGGTTATGGCCCACCAAACTTCAGCCTTTTACCACTATCCAGCATGCTGAGGGCGGCCTTGGATTTACCTTCCATATGCTTAGAGAGAAGCAAGCCCCTCTCCGTCTCGGTGGTACTATAGTTCGCAAACAGTTCTTCTACCTCCTCCAACCACAACTCTGGCTTGTTGTCAGTCCACTTGGGTATCAGTGAGTTGATACCAGATATATGGGAATTAGGCATGGCAGGCATGGGGTTAGCGGTTTGTTGTTGGGCCAGAGCTGAAGCACTGTTTTGTTGGGCTTTCTCCAGCTCAAGCTCCTTTCCCTTTAGAGCCATTTCATGTTGCCATTGTTCTTCTCTGTCCTTCATTTCTCTTTCACCCCTTTTCAATTTGTATTTCCTTCATTGTTCTTCCTTTGCCATGTCGTATTTCCATTGTTCTTCTCTCTCCTTCTTTTGCTCCTCTCTTTCCTGTTTCTCCCTTTGGAGTAGGGCATCTAGCTGTGCCTGTACCCACTGGACAAGCTCTCTTCCCGTGAAACCCGCCTCCTTCCCCATATCCATGAAGGTTTGGTAATTTGCTGCCAACATGGTTCTGGTAGGTTAGGGTATATTAAAATGGCCATTTAAAAGGTCACGCTAAATGGAGCAGTCCTTGGTGAGCAAAAATTCTTTGGGACTCACAAACACCTTAGTGACTCATGGTATTATGGGTGGACACATTAATGTTGGTACTCTGTATCTAAATTCACAGGTGTGGTTGTGTGTTAAAAAGGACTCTTTCTTGGTGGCAATGGAGTGCCGGTAGGCTCCAAAGAATGACAAGGCAAAAGGAAATGGCACTCCACACGAAGCAGAGTGCACGCAATCAGTACAAGAAAAAGGTAAGACACTTCAGGCAGGGTTACTCATTGGGCAGTGCACCAGAGTAGTGGCACCGAGAAGGGGAAATCCCTTGGTTGGCATTTGTGGGCGACTAGCTCCTATACTAGTAATGCTGCTTCTGTTCGCTGTGCGAGAGGAAGATTTTGATTTGCAGTCAATGTGTGGTTGCTGCTTGCATTTCATACTCAAAGCTTGAGAATTATCCATGGTGTGGTACAGTTCGTTCAACTTGGTTCATTTTTATGCACACCCAGGTTCATTCTGTGATGCAGAGTTTTATTGGTTGTCCACTCTATTTCAGAGGTGGGTGTGAGCACCCAATCAGTAACCTAAAAGCGCTAGATGAATAAACTTGTGAAATATCTTCCACAAGTAATATTGACACAAGTGCATAAGATGGTGACAGAACTGCACATAAAATGAGTCTCAGCTAAAAATGATATACACCAGTGATTGTAGGGGCTATCCCAGAGATTTTATTTACACATAACTTTGGGGTTCTGCTTTTGGTTTCTTACACTTGTCTGTTGTAAAGCAATAGTTTGTAATTATCAAGTGATATCTCTACAACAATTAACAAAACATGCCTCCTATAAATTTGGGTAAACATATGGCGTACATTTAAAGAATAACTGAAAAACAAAAGCTCTCTCTCTCTCTCTCTCTCTCTCTCTCTCTCTCTCTCTCTCTCTCTCTCTCTCTCTCTCTCTCTTTCCCGAATCAGTAGCATTTTAGAATACTAACTAAGAGTTTGCAGTTTAATTAAGGCAATTGAATAGAGTACTCTTCTCATGTAAACAACAGCTGTGTGTTTTGTTCCCATTACGTTAATGAATTGTAAAAGACTTTTAATAACAGTAGTTGCAATTTACTGTGTGAGGTTTACAGTAGCTGGGCATTTACACAAGTGCATGACGTCATATGTTTTTATTATGATTTTCATCCACGTGGATTTGTTATGAACAAAACCTAACTATACTGATCACATCTACAAAGACTGTACGCCCGCATACACAACAACAAAAGAAAAACCTTTCTTATTTACGAGACACAAATTTAATTAATGATCTCTTGTGTGCAAATAAAAAAGTGCAAATAATTCTATTAGTAAGTGATATGCAAATGATACAGTGATTACTCTATGAGTGAAGGATTTTGGAATTAAACGAATCTTTTTGTCTGAACAAATTCATGACTCGCGAGACAGGGCAGCAGCTGACATCAAACCTAGATGACTGGTTCCACTCTATTTTTGGCCAGAATCGAGTTCCCAGACATGGTATTTCATATATTTCATGGATAAATAAAATTCCACTGAACTTATCTGAAAGAAAGTCGCACACTCTTTCTCTCACTTCACATGTGCTAAGCTAATCTAGCTAGGGATTCAGTTTCATGCACTACTTGCTGTCATGCATAGTGGCAAGTAAATCCTAACTAGATAACTCACTGCTCTGACTGTGGGCAGGAATTTGAAAATCGCTTAGTAGCTATCTGCATTCACCTATCAATTTGAATTTATTTCCTATTCACAAATTTTCAAATTAGGCATGCACTTCTTTGACACTTTCCTATCTAATGTAATTTCCATAATACAACACTGATAAATAAACATGTTACCTTTTCTCCTTTCCAGTCTTGCCTATGTGGTTTGCAAATCAATAAAGATTTATTTTCAGGTTTGATCAACTCTTCAGACTGCCTAGCGGAAGCTAATTTGGCTATTTTACTACAGAGATCCTGGCAAGGATTCCACTTTTATGTATTAAGACAGAAATGATTAAATGTAATAGGGATTTTGCCTTAAGACCCTGCATAACCACTTACCATGATTAATTGTAATCAGTAGAAACATATGAATGGGATAATTTACACATGAATTACTTGGGAAAAAGGTTGCCACTGGAAACTCTGATTAATTACAGGATTATACTTTATTGCACACAGTTATAGCAGAGCAAATGAGGATAAAGCACTCATACAATTCTTAATAAAGTAAAACTGTAATAAGATTTAACAGCAAGTATAAATCTACTCCATTTCCAGAATAAAGAATTAATTATATACAATTAAAGCACTATCGGAGAGCCACTGGCTTGGAAATTACACAATGAGATTCAATTTGAAATTAGCTACAGGAAATTATAGTTTACAATGTTGCAATGTTGAATCTGTTGCTTTACTTGGGCAGATTTTTCACTAGACAATATGATGGTGAAGGAGGCGAGGTTAAGGAGATAACACATATCCGGAAATAGAATATTTCTAGGGTAAGATTTGTGGATAATGGGTTCTTTCCCTAGCATAAATGGCACATGGGAGGCATGAATAAATCAATTCAGTATGAACAAGGGACAATTAAGTCACTAAAATTATATCACACAGAGAACACGGGATTTCAAAGAGCATTTACTGGGCAAGAGAAATTTGTGAAATGAAATGAGAAGTTTCAGTAAGAGGAAAAGAGAAATGGTAATACAAATGTTAATTTCAGACGTATCATGGATAATCCCTTACAAGTGCACTTTGCAACAGTAGGTAGATGAATGGACTTGTCTTCCTTTAACAATTTATGGGCAGCTTGAAAGCCCATACATCTTACAATCTAAGTTCCAGTTCCTGGGCAGAGTAGCCAAAGACAGCCCGGTGGGGCATAGGATAGCAAGATGTCCATTGAGGACGAGATCTGTGCTGAGACTTCCTGATGTTCGCTCCTTGGAGGGTGTTTGTGAGTAGACATAGCCTCAGGGATGGATGCCAGCTCATTTGAAACAAGGGACTCCAACAGACATCTAAAATATCGAGAACAAGAACCAGTTGAAATTGTGCACAGCAGGAGGTTTATTAAAAGTAGTCTTTATGGAAAGGGGATTTAGCTACCACTGAACTGTGAGTTCCCTATGGACAACCTAAATCTCTCTACCTGAGTGACCTTTGCTAGCTTCCACACATTAAAAATTCACTCTCGCTCTGATCCCTATTGGATCTAGTTACCCCCTCCCCAGTGTATATGCATTTGGCTCTTAATTCAAGTAACAACAGAGAAGATGGTGGCATAAATCTGTTAAAATGTATATAGATAGATGTATAGATATATATATTTATATATATAAATTATATATATATATTTATTTATATATATAAATAGATAGATAGTTAGATAATGATATATATATTCATATACATAAATGGCATATATATATATATATATATATATATATATATATATATATATATATATATATATATATATATATCTTCTTCTTCTTTTAACGTGCTTTTATTCCCATTTTTTTTTTTTTTGTATGGGGTAAGCACGATGCCTTCTTTGAAGGACTTTTGATTTGGCTTTGGGTAGACCTGTGGTCTCGATCGGCTGCCCTGCCTGACATCGCTTAGACCCCAATGCACGTATGTTTCATGTATCATACCCGACCCACCGCCCCTTTCTTCCCAGCAGCGAGAAGTTATTGCGCTGGGTATGGCGAGAGTTCGAGACGTGTGACATGATTGTTATGTTTTTAGAAGGTGTTGTAGTGGCTTTGTTTTGTGTGTGTATTTAGTCTGTAACATCCATTTGCTTTTTAAGCAAACCTATCCGTTGATTACATATATATAACCCCGGGATGTCTACACGGATAGCAAAGTGTCTGCCTCTCTGATCAGTCGGCTAAGTGGTTTGAACTCGCGCCACATACCTCTACGAAGTCCGAAGCTGCTGCTGTAAATCGACTGAGCCATCGAGGCTTATATATATATATATATATATATATATATATATATATATATATATATATATATATATATATATATATATATATATATATATATATATATATATATATATATATATATATATATATATATATATATATATATATATATATATATATATATATATATATATATATATATATGTATGTATGTATATATATATATATATATATATATATATATATATATATATATATATATATATATATATATATATATAGATATATATATACATTTATATATATATATATATATATATATATAGAGAGAGAGAGAGAGAGAGAGAGAGAGAGAGAGAGAGAGAGAGATATATATATATATATATATATATATATATATATATATATATATATATATATAAGCCCTTCTCAGTCTTTGTGAGAATTCCCCAGAATCGTGATGCAGTCGTAGGACGCCATTACAGGATGGGTCAACGGTCATCTCTCAGACAGAGGAAACCTTCCTCCCCCTAGAAACCCACCAAAAGTACGTTGGTATTTAGCGTCACCTTACCTGGCACCGATTGGCTGATAGGCCTAAGGAGGAGTGCCAGGGCCAATCATGTCCAGTAGAGAAGAAATCGGGGGTTGTGAGGTATTACAGGGCGGGAGGAAGATGCCCAAAAAGGCGTCCTTTTGTGGGCAGAGCGTTTTTGTCGGGGTTGGAGAAAAGACGTACCTCTCCTCGCTGCATCTGCTGGGTTCCCCCTCAGCCTCTCTCTCTGTCTCTCTCTCTCGTGCTTACTGTAAATCTTAGTTTGCTTAGATACTTGGGCCCTTGTGTAAGTTTTAGATAATACAGATCATTGTTAAATTTACCCTCTGTGTCTTATTCAAGCACGACTCACAGTACTGCAGCCAGACCAGTGTAAGTTAACCCTATGAGAGGTCGGGGTCATAGCTCGTATATATATATATATATATATATATATATATATATATATATATATATATATATATATATATATATATATATATATATATATATACATATATATATACGTATACATATACCATTTATGTATATAAATATATATATCATATCTATCCATCTATATA
>NC_089761.1:65768236-65783236 GCF_040412425.1 Macrobrachium rosenbergii
GATCCGACTCATGATCTGGACCTGGCACAGGGTCCTCTTTGAGTGGTGGCTCAACGTCCGAGCCGGACGTAGCGTGGCACTGCTCAGCACTCATAAGTGGCACTGGCAGCAATTGAGGGTCAGGCATGCCTGACAAGGTGTCTGGAGGTGCAATACCTCGTGGATGGCTTGAATTGGGCTGAGACAGCAATTGCCGCCCCAGCTGGAGATCAGAGCCTCTCGGAGAGTCTTGCTCAGGTGCTTCCATTGGACATTGCTTATTTGGGCACCCCTCCCAATTAGTGGAGTGGCCTGTCCGCTTGCACATCCTACAGTGGTACTGCTCCTCCTGAATGTCTCTTCAGGGAGAGGGAGGACCTCTTTGTTGGCTGTCCTTTCGTGGAGAGAGGGGACTAGGCCAAGAACGGTTTGGTGTGTGCCCCTTCTGCTGACCACTTCGGTGGGTGGAAGGTAGTTTATCTTCTTGGGGTGCTCCTACAGCCCGGGCCTCCATGAAGGAGGTAGCATGGCTGTGAAGTGGCATTGGGGAAGGGCTTCCCCAGAGGAGGTCCCGACCCAACAGGAAATCCCTCCGGGCCAAATTCCACCCATCATGCCAAGGCAGTGGGGTAGCGTGCCCAAAGGTGTCGTAACCTGGAGCTTGACTGTGGGAACGGTTGTGGTTTGACCCTATATCCACTTCATCTCCCACAGGGTGTGCTTGTCAACCGTGGCACTGGCTGGCACTTGGGCCCTGGAAATCAGGTTCACGTCTGCTGCAGTGTCGACCATGACCGGAAGGGTTATGGGCAGGCTAGAGCCCTTAAGGGGGGCCATTGAGATGAACTGGGTCTCCAGTCTCTCGGGGTAAAGTATCTTCTGTGGCCCGGCTGCAGAGAATGAAGTGCTAATTAGGTTGACGAACTTGGTGGCTGGGACATGATTTGGACAGGCCAGATGTCCAGCACTATAGTGGCCGGCAGTACCACAGGACCGGCACAGGCCCTTTGTAGGGGCTCGGTGACCTGCGGTGACTGTTGGTGGAGAGGGTTGAGTGGACATAGATGGTGAGGAGTTCTGGTTATTAGTAGGAGGCTACTTACCAGTGCCTATCTTGTAGCAGCACTCAGCTTCAGTGTGCCCCAACCTCTTACAGTGGGTGCATGTAGGCTTGCTAGGCAGTCCTTTCTTCGGTCGAGTTGAGCCTGAGAGGTACCCAGGTGGCACTAAGCACCACTGAGATGTGCAGTGGGACTGGTTAAAGGTTTCCCTTGAATTGGCCATATGGCAGGCTTCCATAAGGGTGGTGGGCTGCTTATCACTGAGATATACAGCAAGGGGCCCAGGCACGCATTGGTAAAGATCCTCCAGCATGGTCCAATTGAAAAGGTCCTCGAACTTAGTGCACAACAAGGGGTCAAACCAGCGGGTACCAGACTGGGTCTTGTGACAGGCCCATTCAGTCCAGGACCAGCCAACTTCCTTGGCAAGACCTCAGAACCGCTTTCTCCATTTCTCTGGGGTTATTTCGTAGGCCATCGTTATGATTCTACGCACTTCGACCATGTCGCCTCTTTGACTCTTCTCCAGTGAGCGAAGGGTTGCCTTTGCTTTTCCCTCCATGTGCTTGGCAAGCACTAAGACCCTCTCTGTCTCAGTGGTGTGGTAGTTGTCAAAGAGTGCCTCTATTTCCTCCAACCATGCTTCTGGCTTTTCCTCAGTCCACTTGGTGATGAGAGAATTAATACAAGAGATCGGAGCATTTGGTGCAGCAGGTGTTGGGTTGGAGGCTTGTTGTATAGCCATAGCTTCAACATTTTCCTTCTTGCCTTCTCCAGCTCAAGCTTCTTTTCTTTGAGAGCTAGCTTACTTTCCTTGAGGGCTAGTTCATGCTGTCTTCTCCGTTCCTCTCTTTCATCTTCCAGCTGTCTCTGGTCTTCTTCATAATTAGGCTTCATGATTCTGCCGTTCCAGTCTTTCTTCCTTCTCTTGCTTGGCCAAGTCATCCAGCTGTTCCTTGACCCACTTGGTGAGGTCAGATCCTGTGAGACCTGCCGCCTTCCCCTAGCTCCATGAAGGCTCTGTGATTGTCTGTCGCCATGGTTCTGGTGGGTAAGGGCATCTATCCGGGTTGACTGAACGTACGTGGGCAGCGAGGAAATGTCCCTCAGATTTGGGTGACACCTCAGTGGTGTGGCACCTTTTCAATAAGGTAGCACTGTGGTTGAGTGTGCCATGTAAAGGTCACACTGATGGCACTCAGTATATCTATGTCCTGGTGTAACTTATGTAGTCACAAAAGGACTTTTTCTTCTGTGCTCTTTTTTTCTGTTTTTTTTTTTTTTTTGTGGCACTATGGTACCAGTGCATTCCTAGGAACAACACTTGACTTGAGTCCAACTAATTTGTAGTCAAGAGGAAAATGCACTCTGCCCAAGCAGAGTGTAACTAATAAGTAGGAGAGAAACGGAAGGTAAAAAGAAAGAGATTGGTAAGCTATTCAGTTTATGACAGTGCTTGAAATTAGCGGCACTGTGGAAAGGGAAAATAAGTTGTGGTTGCTTTTGGGGACCTCGTGGGTGACTAGTTCCTAGTACCAGCTGTGCTACTACCTTTTCATGCAGAGGGAGGAAGGCTAATTTTTTTATGCTCAGGTCTGGATAAAAGACCCCATTCATGACCGACAGTTTTTTATAACTGTGATTTTAGCTTAAACTTGTCCTCGTCTATCTGTGGGACAGGGGTGTTTGTTTTTATTTGTTTTATTTTAATCAATTATTCCTATGTCGGCCCGTTCTTTCGATGAAGACAGTGCATGTACACTTCGGATTTATGTTGAATGCTTACTTGAATGGATGAGAGAGAGAGAGTGAGAGAGAGAGAGACAGACAGACAGAGAGAGAGAGAGAGACAGAGAGAAATATTCAGCCAGCAAAGTTCGTGCTGCCTGAGAAAATCAGTAAAATTAGTATAAATGCACACTGGCAGGCTTCTTATTTTGAGATACGTCTTCTTGGGCTGTCTTAAGGGATTGTCTTAGCAATCTTAACTTTCCCTGTTGCCCCTGAGTCATACGTCTTACACTGATAAGTAGGGTTAAATGATAAGTTCTTTTCTTTTTTTATATAATTCCCTATGTCAGTGTGTTTGTATAGGAACTTTTTTTTTATTTCCTAAATAAGTAATTCCCTGACTAAATTATTCTTGCTTTTACCTGTTGTACTGGATCCTAGACCTGTTTCCCTATCTATCGAAGTCTATTTTCTTTCTACGATTAGTGAATCCGAAAACTACGCAAGGCAAAGTAGTTCCCTAAGTGGCATATTGAAGCAGCGGACACTACTGGACTCATGACGTCACACAGGTAAACAATATCACACAATAGCAACAAGGGTTTTAAGATGGCGGACTGGCGAGCTGTCAACCCATATCCAAAATGTCGGACAGGTCCCGTTATAACACTACAGCAGCAGTTTGATTCAAAACAAATGGCTGGAAACAGACTGGCAGAGGAATACACAACTTCCCAATTCTCGCTGCGTTTTATTTACAATGAAAAGCACAAAGCCCTCGAATTCCTCTCACAAAATGAAAGAAGCTAATGTGAGAATACAAATTTTAACTAAATACACCAACAATGCATGTGATTTTACGTTATGGAGATGGAAAACGAATGTACTATTATCTTTGCTTTTTTTTCTTTCTCGCATGGAATTAAATGCTTCAAGCATCCGCCATGCTTACTGCAGGTTCGTGGACACAAAGGATGGGGTCCGTGACATCCTCAATGGCCGGAATTTATGTTAATCAACAATGCAAATTATGAAATTTACCCAGTTATCATTGCTTTGCAATATTAATGACAGGGAAACGCGAGATGATTCCGCGCTTTGGAATTTTATTAACTTGGTCACTCTTAATTGATGGCCTCTCTGTAGTGATGAACAGTTGCTGGTTTGGAAATTCTATGGACTTCGTAAATTGTCCACCCTATCCTACGAGAGAAACGCTAGGCACATGTTCTCCCAGTACAGTCATGCAATAGCTAACTCGTTCAAAGATCAATATCATGCATTAACCCATGGCCAGGGAAATAGCAAAATATTAAATCCATACTCGGTAACTTACACAACCTTGGGTGGAATGCAGAACTCAGTATCTGAATGCAGCGAAAGTGTTTCTTTAAAATTTTGTAAATTGTAAATTACAGCTACTCTCAATTAATGCACATTTCCCTATCTATGCTAATTTCTTTATAAAAATGGTATTCTTACTGCTAATATACCTTGGCCTGTCTCCCTGTTTGGAGGAATTTAGCATGAAATTAATATGATCCAACTTTTCTCTTTGAAGTTAATTTGTAGTTAATGTGATTCCAGATTCTTTATCTCTGTGAATTAGTTAGAGATCATGGCGAAGGTCAACCACTGTTATGTGGGTCAGTTTGTGGATGAGTTAATTATTAATTACTGTAATTTATATAGCCCTGATTTACCTATGAGCCACATAATCCTGTCAATTAAGGCTGGAAATTTACCCCAAAACGCAGACAATTAACTGAATTAGATTAGGTCACCAGTCGGAACTAGGTTATTTAGTATTTGATTTGCTCTGGGACCAAATGAATAAAATAAAACCCATTGATTACCCACCCAGTCCAACACAAGAAAAAAATGAATTGTTACAGAGAGGGAATTTACATGAGCCAATTAGTCCCCTTCGGAAACAGTAATATTTCCTCCACTTTGGTTATAACGCAACGGCTGATAGTTCTCGTAGTCTCTCATAAGCAATTATCTAGTATATTAAAGGCTATTCCTCTTCCAAACAATGGTATGATCAGGTCTCCAGGCTTGCCTGAGGATTACTTATAACTGACCTCCCCCTAATTCCTACTTACTGCAAGAGGAATATCTTATTCAATCTCACTAGGCAACTCTGGTTATACTTTGTATACTCGACTTCATACAGGAAATATGATTCCACTAGGATCTTTAGTCAGTGGCTAAAGAAGGGGAAAATTAAAATGGAAGTACAGTGGGAGAAATACCAGCAGGTTGGCAAATACTTATCATTTCCAGACTTACCTTTCATGTAGGCTGCTTGCGCATTGCAACTGACGCCCAGGGTCTGTGAGAAACACGTAACGTTGTTCCACTAAGTATTAAAAAGACGAAAGGTTAAAGAGCAGAGTCAGCAGGAGCACGAATGAGTGCACTCTGTATGACTGCAAGTTTCTCTCTGCTTTCCTGGGTCGGATCAGGTCGCTGTTGTTTTTGTAAACAGCGATCCTTCCATAGCTTGCAGGGAGTCTGAAAGAACAACAAGGGCTCACCAATACACAGTACAGAGGAAAATGAGGCTGCAGGACTCCCTAACTAAGAGGGCCTGGTGAGACTCTTGCCTGTTGGATAGGTCTCTGATACTAACCTATCAACTACTAAGGACGGTTGATTTTGAGCACCATAACAACTAGCCCACGTCCCTCTCTACTTTCCACAGAGAAGCTTTTCCCTGGCTTTGTCTTTCTTTTGGTTTTTTTATTATATTTCTACTCAAATACTGCAGAGAGGTCAAACAGCAGAATATGAATATATATATATATATATATATATATATATATATATATATATATATATATATATATATATATATATATATATATATATATATATATATATATATATATATATATATATATATATATATATATATATATATATATATATATATATATATATATATATATATATATATATATATATATATATATATATATATATATATATATATATATATATTAAACCTGATGAACAGCATCGAGTTAGGGAGAAGGAGAATTCCTTGTATTTCCTTTCAATGTACTTTATTGTGCTGACGTTTCAGGACCATGTGTCCCATTTTCAAAGCTATAAATTAAAAAGACAACAGAATTAAAAATAGACTCAGATTTTAAAACGAGAAAAAAGAAATTTTACATAAAAGTATAAAAAGAAACATAACAGAAAGGAACAATGAATACCAAATAGTGCTGAAGGCAAAAGCTGAGTGACATTCAGGGTCCGTTTTGGTTCCAACGGAAACTCACGAGAGGTATAGAGGTGTTGACGTGGACTGAGTATTTAATTGGGGAACTAGTTGTTTAATAAAAAGAGATTCTAGTATTGACAGTTGGTGGTCATTCGGAGCTTTGCCTATTATTTTGAAATCCTTGTAATTGATATTATATTTGCATTTTTTCCCGTGGTCTCTTATGCATAAAGTTTACAGTCGAATATGAAAGTGAAAATAAATTGCCTTTCTTAGATATAATGGTTTCAAGACACGATGATCATTTTAATACCACGATTTTTAGGAAAAAAACTTTTACCGGTCTGGGTTCTAATTTTTATAGCCATTGTTTCTTTAATTTTAAGTTAAACTCTTTATCTACCCTCTTCCACAGGGCCTTTAGTTTAACATCTGATTGGAATGGTTTTCACGAGGAAATTCTATATCTCCACCAATATTTTATTAATAACTGTTTCCCATCTAAGCTATTTTACAAACATTTGCGCAAATTTTTAAATAATATTTTTCAACCAAAATTCAGAATACCAACAGTACCTAAACTACGTTTCTATGCAAGTGTCCCGCTTATCTACGATAAACATTTTTACCAAGATTTACGACAGATAATAAACAAATATTTACCGGCTGTCGAACTGAAACTAGTACCAAATAATCCAATGACGATCAAGTCTATGTTTAAATATAAAGAAAATCTGCACCCTTTGATGACCTCGGGAGTCATATACCTGTTTAATTGCCCCAGATGTGACCTGGGAAGTACGTGGCTCCACTCGTAGGTTGTTGAAGGTGAGATTAGACTCTCATCGTGGCGTAAGTTATCGAACGGGTGCTAAATTATCAAACCCCGAATTTTCATGCATAAGAGACCACGGGAAAAAATGCAAATATAATATCAATTACAAGGATTTCAAAATAATAGGCAAAGCTCCGAATGACCACCAACTGTCAATACTAGAATCTCTTTTTATTAAACAACTAGTTCCCCAATTAAATACTCAGTCCACGTCAACACCTCTATACCTCTCGTGAGTTTCCGTTGGAACCAAAACGGACCCTGAATGTCACTCAGCTTTTGCCTTCAGCACTATTTGGTATTCATTGTTCCTTTCTGTTATGTTTCTTTTTATACTTTTATGTAAAATTTCTTTTTTCTCGTTTTTAAAATCTGAGTCTATTTTTAATTCTGTTGTCTTTTTAATTTATAGCTTTGAAAATGGGACACATAGTCCTGAAACGTCAGCACAATAAAGTACATTGAAAGGAAATACAAGGAATTCTCCTTCTTCCCTAACTCGATGCTATATATATATATATATATATATATATATATATATATATATATATATATATATATATATATATATATATATATATATATATATATATATATATATATATATATATATATATATATATATATATATATATATATATATATATATATATATATATATATATATATATATATATATATATATATATATATATATATATATATATATATATATATATATATATATATATATATATATATATATATATATATATATATATATATATATATATATATATATATATATATATATATATATATATATATATATATATATATATATATATATATATATATATATATATATATATATATATATATATATATATATATATATATATATATATATATATATATATATATATATATATATATATATATATATGTATGTATATATATGTATATATATATATATATATATATATATATATATATATATATATATATATATATATATATATATATATATATATACAAATATATAGTATATATATATGTATTTATATAGTGATAAATATTGGAATAATACGAAGTAAGCGACAAAAGCCTATTCAGCGATTTGGCGTAAACCATTGAGCCATAGATTAAGTTTTCATTTGGAGTTGAATAGGCTTTCGTCTTGAGTTGATAATAAGATTATTCATTTATCACTCTACAGGGACGACAACGGAGATATCCTGAATTTATAGCTTACCATTCGACAACTTAGCTTCATGATTGTATATAAATCACGGTGTGATAAAAATTTCATATATATATATATATATATATATATATATATATATATATATATATATATATATATATATATATATATATATATATATATATATGTATATATATATATATATATATATATATATATATATATATATATATATATATATATATATATATATATATATATATATATATATATATATATATATATATATATATATATATATATATATATATATCTATATATATATATATATATATATATATATATATATATATAGTTACATGGGTCATTTGACTAATTAAGTTCATTTGTAATATCTTGGAACTGTGTAGCCTTGCTTTACCTAAGCACCACGTAATCCTGTCAATTAAGGTTGAAAATTACCTAAAAAAAGACATAACAAATAACATCAGATCAGGTCACCAGTCGAGACTAGAGTTGCTGAATATAGAGATTCATTCTGAACACATGAACTAAATCAACAACAATACTCAAACAACTAGTTTCAACAAAGTAAAATAAAAGTGTTAAATGATTTCTTATGGGAGCTAACAACAGCTCTGACTTCGTCCCACTCTGGACATAAGATATTTCAACATAAAGGGTGAATAACGCAATGGCTCGGGGCCTCTTGTGATGCTTCTACGAGGCAAATTACTGCAAGCGCATGAACTGAGGCTCTTGGTATCAAGGATGCTAATTTCCTCTCCAAACAAGAGGGTGGCCAGGTCCAGGCGTGCACAATTCTGGAAGAGACATATCCAGATAACAGTCTCGCATTACAGCAACTGTCACTTGTCATTAATTAACTGCAACGGATGACTCTTAGATCAAGAATATTGCTTTAACACCATGGAGGATAACGTATGCAATTCCACTAATCAAAAATAATTGTACTTAATATATTTGACTTCATAAATGGGATATGGATTGTTCTTAGTCAGTGATTGCTTAAGAGAGGAAAACTTGAAACACGAAAACTGAGAGTTTAAGTTGAAGGGAAAGAGAACTGGGATTAATTGTCACATTCAGGCTTACTGCTGGAATAGATAATGCAGTGATCACATGCATCAAAAGCCCCTGGGTGCGCTGAAATGGCTACTTCCCCCTACTGTTCGACAAGGGGGTAGACACAAAGGGGACTATGGGAGATTCCCGATATGCTTGTTGCCTCTCTCGTGGTTGCTTTAAGACTCTCGAACGTGGGTCAGGGGCTTGGGTGTTTGTTTCAAACTCCTCCCCCAAACCATCTTGGCATGGGCACAAGTAGCATTTGAAAAATGACAAAAAACTCACCAGTACAAAGGTCATAGAAAAGTGAGCTTAATGTACAGTCCATCTAAGGTTGGTCCTAGCAAAACCTATCCTGCCTAATATCCCTCTACTGTAAACTAAAATTCCTACCCCTTTTGATGGTTGGAATCTCTTCAGAACAACTCCTGCTCGCTTGCTTCTCCCTACATGGTATTCCCTCTTACTTTAACAAAGATAAATCTTTGATACTCGATTAAAGCAAGGAAGAGAGGTCGAACAGATAATATAATATTTATGATATATATATAATCATAATTTCTTGAATTATTTCATTGATTTTAACATAAATTTTAACTTTCTTTAAAAGTCCCATGAAACTGGTGTTGGGCTCTTTTTGCCTCCCCCTCATAAGGTGTTACCATATTTAGTATAGTAGTATTTCACCCTTTTGTTTTTCCTATCATATTCAACAAGCGTAGTGTTGTTCTGCGGTCTTTTGCTGGTTCGCTAGTTTCCCCTATTGTTCTCCCGTCTTCCCGATCTGATGTGGTATCCTGCCTGTTCTAGCGACAGGATTGTTTTTCGACTCCACAGAGAAGAGATCTCTCCACCCTGCTATTTTTGTTCACTTGCTGACCTCTGCAACATTATCAATGGTCTCTGCTTTTCTTCGGGTCGTGTCCCGAGTGTATCGTAAGCATGCTCCTGCGAACAGTATCCTGTGCTGAGTCACAGTGTTGAGGTCTGCCTTGCGCCCTCTTCCCTTGAGCTGTGCTGTGGCTCTTGCATTAAAAAAGGAGTTCATAACAAGTTTTGGCGACCTTTAGGATATCTCATTGGACAAACACAGACTTAAGTAGGAGGACTCTCGGAGAGGTGTGCAAATCAGTGAACTAATTTGAGTTGTTAGGCTCAGGTCCCCAGTTAGCATATAATCATGCATTATTTTGAAGATGAGGAGTTAGCTGTTTTCAGTTCCCTTTCTGACCCAAACTGGGAAAGTAACTTGTACGAGTTAAAGAGGGACCAGTTATTCTTAGTAGCAGAGTTCTTCAAGCTAGGTTTAGCCACAGAGGTTAAAAAGGGGTGCTTTCTATTTGAGGTGGTTAAGACTGCCAGGAGATATAAAGAGGAAGAAATGGAAAAAGAAAGGAATAAGGAAGGGGAGTATGCAGTAGGTGTAAAAGCTGCTAAAGAGAGTTTAGAGGTTGGCGGTGATAATAGATTAGGAATATTAAGGGAATAGGCCCGCATAAAGGAGTTAGAAGTTAAGGTTTTGGGGATACAAGCCGAGGAGAGGACCAAGGAGTGGGCTCATGAGCTTGAGGTATTAAAACTCCAAATAGTTTTAAAGCAAGGTGGTGGCAGTGATCTCGGTTTTGCAAAAGGTGTAGCTGAAGAAGCTAAATTCAATATGCTTTCAGCCCTTAAGCTCGTTCCTCAATTTTTGGAGGAGGACGCTAATGAATTTTTCATTTCGTTCGAGCAGATAGCTAAAAAGCTCGATTGGCTGCGCGATATGTGGACAACTTTGGTACAGTGTCATCTGATAGGGAAGGCTCAGAGAGTCTATAATACTTTAAATGAAGAATTATCATCTGATTATGATTCTGTTAAATCGATAATTTTGAAAGCTTATGATTTGGTCCCCGAAGCTTATAGGCAGAAGTTCAGAAACTTGAAAAAAGATTCGGGGGTTACATATATCGAGTTTGCCAGGAAGAAAACTCAATTCCTTGATGAATGGTTGAAGCCAAAAGAGGTTGACGGGTATGAGAAGTTTAAGGAGCTTGTTTTGGCCGAAAAGTTTAAGAGGCACTTAGGTCGTGAGATTGCGTGTTCATTTGGAGGAATTGAAAACTGATTCGCTTCAGGAATTGGCTGTGTCCTCCAATGAATACGCTCTCACACATAAGGAGGAAGCATTGAGGAATGGTAAAAGCCAAAGGAAGTTCTTTCAGACTAAGGTGTTTGATAATCAGTCGTCGGGGAGGCAATTTTCTGACAGTAATAATAGTGATAGATTTACCAGTAGGCGTATAAATGGTAGTAGTAGTGAGAATTCTCATAGTCTTGTGAATAGTAAATTTGCCAGTAAGGATATGTATGAGAAGAAGGGGGCTGTATCAAACCAGGTAAAGTGTTATTATTGTAACAAGCCCGGCCATGTAAAATCTAATTGTTTTGCACGGAGGCAAGACCTCGAGAGGAATTTTCAACCCATAGGTTTAGTGACTGAGGAAAAATCAGGTTGCTCAAGAGTTGAAAATGAAAAGGAAAAGTGACTAAGATTTGAGAAATATATACTGGACGGAACTGTGTCTACTCCTTACATCCTCCTTACAATTCGTTCAGGTTGCCCCAGGTCCCTCAGTGAGGCACCTTTGATGTCTCAGAGAGAGTTGCTAACGCATCTTCCGGTATATTTTGCATCTTCCAATGGTCTGGGATGCATTTTATTTGTGAATTCTTAAACACATCTAACTCCTGTTATGTTCCTCAGATGAGCTGGATTGAATAGACGCTGCATTATCGATGCTGGTGCGTGGTGGATTAATGTCCTGTGTGCTTTCCTTAATTTTCCAAGTTTTGGCACTATTAATCTACCTCTGCTTGCTCTTTTGATAATTTTAGTTCCATGATGTCGGTAATTCCTTCTATCTACCAATAGTGAATTACCATTGTTTTCCTTTCAAGACTAATAAATTTGAAATTAAATTTTCCCAGTAGTCAAGGTCCTTAACTTCTTCTATTCTAGCTGTAAATGACCTTTTGTATTTCTCTATTTTGCAATATCCTTTTTGGTAGTGTGGGTACCATATTATATTGCAATATTCAAGTGACTACGTACGTACGTTTTATAAAGCATAATCATGTGTTCATTTTCTAGTTTTGAAGTGCCGGAACAAATTCCCATTTTTGCTTTGCATTTTGCCAATTGCTATTTGATCATTGCATAACATATTCCTATTCAACATCACACCAAGGTCTTTAACTGCTTCCTTGTTTGTGATTGTCTCATTATTGGTCCTTTATATGCATATAGATTTACTTTATCACCATAGTTCATTGATTCAAATTTATCAGAGATTTATCTCTGCCCATTTATAGTGATAAGTGTTTTACGAGTGAAATTAAATTTTGAAGACACCAGTGTGGCACAACCGCTTTTGATCAGAAGGTCCTTACCAAGGTGGCTTGTTTTCTGTAATTCTGAGTTTGTCGTCTTGGGAGGATTTCCGAATTCTATTTCGTCTTTTCCCTTGGAGGGAGTGTATTTGGAAACAAAGATTTTCAAAGGAACTGCTAAACTGGCAATAGTGGACAGTTTGCCAATTCCCGGTATTGACCTAATTTTGGGTAATGATTTAGCATCAGGTAGTGATAACGATGTGTTCCCAATTTTGTCTGTGACTGAAATAAATCCCGCCTCTGTTGTGACTCGAGCAAGAGCCCAAGAGGTTGATCTCAAGGATATTAATGTGGATTTAGAGTAGTTGATTGACAAAGGACTGACTTTGTGACAGAAAGTAGTGGTAGTAGTAGCCGTAATTTAGTATTTAATGATGTGTCGTGGGACGCGAAGTCGTTCAAGAAAGGACAGCGTGAAGAATATTCCAATATTGTGTTTGGTGACCACAAGGATTTAACAAAACCCGCATTCCTTAAAGAAGGGGGTTTGTTCTACCATATCAACAGGTTGATGGGAGCTCCTGCTGATCAGGCAGAGGTTAAGAAACAGTTGTTAGTTCCCACTAAATATCGTGGTAAACTGTTATATTTAGGCCATGAAAATAATTTAGCAGGTCACTTTGGTGTAAGGAAAACTTTTCAGAAATTGGCTGAATATTTCTTTTGGTCTGGTAAGCGTAAAAACGCTAAACTTCATGTATTATCCTGTAAGACTTGTCAACTCGTGGGAAAACCGAACCAGAAAGTACCTAAAGCTCCTCTTATTCTGATCCCAGCCGTAAGAGAACCGTTCAGGGAAGTTTTTATTGATGCAGTTGGTCCTTTACCGTGGACGCACAGTGGTAATGAGTATATTCTATCAATCATGGATAGGATGTCACGTTTCCCTGAGGCACTTCCCCTGCGGAGTATATGGACAGAGAAAATTTTTTGACAGTTTGGTTGGTTTCTTCACAAGGTTTGGTTTCCCAAAGGTTATTCAAAGCGACTGTGGGGCGAATTTTACCCATAAATATTTCAAGAAAAGGATGTCTGATCTGGGGATTAATCATGTTATGTCTTCTCCTTACCATCCAGAGAGTCAAAGTCAGGTAGAGAGATTCCATCAGACTCTGAAATCTGTATTGAAGAAGTTTTGCTATGAATCAGGTAATGAGTGAGTTTCCATATGCGTTGTTTGCCATATGTTCGATTCCTAATGAGTCTGTTGGTTTCTCCCCTTTTCAGTTGATTTTTGGTCATTGTGTAAGGGGACCTCTGGATGCTGTAAGGAAACTTTGGGAGGGTGATACTCCTAATATTAATATAGTTGATTACCTTTCAGCTTTACAAGAGAAACTTTATAGAGTATGTTCTTTTGCTCAAGAACACCTGGTAGAGGCTCAGGCTACTATGAAAAATAATTATGATGTTGGTACTCATCAGAGACAGTTTAGAGAAGGTGACAAAGTGTTGGTTTTGCTTCCAGTGCCGGGAAATCCATTGAAGGCACAATTTTCAGGCCCCTGGAAGATTTTGAAGAAAATCAATGATGTCAATTATTTGATTGAGACACCCGAAAAAAGGCAGAAGACTAGGATTTGCCATATTAATAAGATTAAGTCATTTATTGATAGGGATAAAGGTACAGATGTAGACATAGTGAATGTCGTAGATGTAGTGGTTGTAGTGGATAGTGAAAGTGAACCCTTTTCAGGCAATAGATTAGCAATAAGTCCCATGGGATTATGTAATAACTCTGACATTTTAAGAAATCTGAGTCTTAAATTTCAGCATTTAGATGCTAATAAGGCCTCTTCTTTAATTAACCTTGTTGACGAATATAAAGACCTCTTTCAGGACGCACCAGGAAGGACAGGTGTCCTTGAACATGATGTTGACGTTGGGGAGGCTCAGCCTATCAAACAGTGCCCATATAGGCTGAACCCCCTCAGAAAGGAGATAGTCAAGGAGGAGGTAAAGTATTTGTTGGATCATGACCTCATTGAACCAAGCTGCAGCCCCTGAGACCCCCTGTTGTCTTGGTCAAGAAGGAAGGTGGTCAGCATAGACCTTGTTTTGATTATCGTAAGGTGAACATGGTAACCAAGACTGATTCCTTCCCTTTGCAGCACACTATATAAGTAAATTTGATTTACTTAAAGGCTATTGGCAGGTTGGTCTTTCCCCAAGGGCAAGGAAAATTTCCACTTTTGTAACAGGTGGTGGCCTTTATGAGTGTTAGGTCATGCCCTTTGGTATGAAGAATGCAGATGCCGCCTTCCAAAGACTGATGAATTATATTACGTGCAATTTGGAAGGTTGTGTGGTTTACATAGATGATTTGGTTGTATATTCTGATGACTGGGAAACTCATGTCAAAAGAATTAGAGCATTATTTAAGGTGCTGAGGAAGGCTGGTTTAGTAATTAATTTAAGTAAGAGCAATTTTGCTCAGGCAAAGGTT
>NC_089761.1:65788236-65810736 GCF_040412425.1 Macrobrachium rosenbergii
ATTACAACCATCACTTTCATCGAAAAATAGTCACTCTCTGGGGAACGATAAATGGTTTTGTAAGAGCAAATGTCGAATATTTTAAGATGAAGTAACGTCAAGGAATCAGTCACTTGTTGAGCTGAAGATCAGATTTGCTTGGGTCACAAAAAAGTAAACGTGCACTCTCTCTGGGAATGTAGCTAAAGCAACCAACCTCTTGTTCAGAGCAGTTGGCTACTGAATGATGAAGACATCTGATGATTCTTACACATTTGAATCATTCCAAAAAATGTTTTCCATTGTGTTAGGTAAAAGGTCTGCGGATCTTTTTTCCCCTGATCTCGCCCCACTTCTTCATTTGATCAGAACAGAGGGAACGCTGACGGACAAACAGACGAACCAGACGGACGGACTGCATGCAGATCAATGCATGATGGTGTACAGAGTGGGACTGTAATTCCTCCTGCCGAGTATGAGGAACTGCGATGACAATATAAGCGTGCCAAACACACAAACAAACAGAGGGAAAAACTATAGTCCCACATTACTTTGTCAGTAGGAGACTAATAAGAGTACGCCCTGAACATAATGTACAGTGTAACTTGCAAAGAACTAAAGATCTTTTTTACGGCCAGTTATCCAAGTCTGCCCTAGTAGTGGCCAGTGGGGATTAGATTCTGACCCTAATGAAAATGCGATTGACGTTCTGCTCTCGAATCCAAGAAGATGTGAGCTAATTAGAAACACGTAGACGACAGCCTTATTGAAGAAGGTCTGTAAACTTTTTCTCCAAGTGCGAAGAAAATACTCAATATATGTTACCTTAGCCAAAATATCATCCTTTCTTTTTAAAGAAAAACTAATCGATTTGAAGAAACTCGTTAGTCTTAATTTTTGTAAGGCCACACTTATTATATCATAAAAACCGGTTTTATCAATGCATGCCAAGCGCACTATAAAATCGGTCCTACGAAAACCAAGGACAATAAAACTTTTTTTTTTAATAATTGATGAAACTGCCCTGATGAGCAACAGCAATCGCAGCCCATGATGTTAAAGAATTATTTTACCTCCTTCCTGTAGTTTACATATTTCATCTGCGTCCTTTATTTAGTCGCCCTGGCCAACAAAACAAACTTGTTTTTCATTCTGTAGTCTGAGCTTGGTTTGTCTGTCTTTCATTAGTAACAGTATCATACACACCACAGGTTTACCTTGGTGACTAGAAATGGGAAACATGGGTATATTTAAAAACATGAGTAAAGTGACGGAACAGATAAAATTTCTTTCATTCACCTCAAGCGAGCTCACAAACAATTCAACGAATGGTTTCAGTAATTTTGAGCAACGATTGTCGCCCACATTCGTGCACATCGGCCTGCATTATGATCTAGATTCTTGTTAGGATTTTATTGCCCCCTGCTACAGTTGACATTTCGATTGAAATGATTATTGCTTGGAACAAAGTATTCAGATATGATCAATTCCGTTTTTTTTTTTTTTTTTTTTTACATTTCATTCCTTAAACAAGTACAGTAGGATGTGAATATTCCCCCCGTACACCTCGCATTGTACCCTCGCCGGTATAGCCATTTCCTTTCCATCTTCTGTCTTTTACAGTTATCTACAATATTTCATTCTGAGATTACCGAAGTGCCCTTGCCTTACCTGATAGCTGTGCGCCGGGAATTACAGGGTAAGGACGCCATCTACGCCTACGCATCGGTGCCCAACCTAGAATTTACTTGTTGGGAGCCTTCATATTTTACAAGAAATTTTCTCTCTCTCTCTCTCTCTCTCTCTCTCTCTCTCTCTCTCTCTCTCTCTCTCTCTCAGTGTGCCGATAAGGATATAAGGTCATCGCACCAAGTGTTCTAACTCTCACTATGACTTATGTAACCACTTGGATATGCAACCTTTGTACTCTCTCTCTCTCTCTCTCTCTCTCTCTCTCTCTCTCTCTCTCTCTCTCTCTCTCTCTCCACAAACATACTTTATTACAGAAGAATAAAAAGATTGTTATCAAAGCATAATATACGACTATCATTTTTGGGCATAGTAGATCAACTTCTCTATTCCTTCAAGAATGTTAGGTGTACAGAGTTAACAGACGTTGCAATTGTATTACGTAATAACTTCAACAGGCACTGAAATAAGAGAGTCCAGTCAGTTATAAACATGAAGCTAAAAATAAAGCCAAAAACGTTAGTTCATCATGTCATCATTGCTGGTTTAACTTTGACGTCCACCAATCAGGGCAAATGAAAAAACTCTTTAGCCTACCCCAGTTCTTCCTCCTTTTGAAAGTTCAAGTTCTTGTGGCCCTTTTCCTTATCAGGATTTTTACTGGTCCTCAGGTCATTCGCCTTGTATTACCAAAACGGTCATTTTCAAAAGGGAAATGTATTTTATAGTAAATTTCGTACTTACAGACTGAACAAGATGTATTGTAGTAACAGACCTATCCTTTGTAACTATTAAAGGTATGCAAGATAGCATTTTTTTTATTTCTGTGCTTCGTAATATGCACATTTTCGTATGGAGCAAGCAACGGTATATAATGCCATGTACAAAAAAAAAAAAAGTAAAGAAATGAAGGAAATAGCAAAATCATAAATGGAAATTGGGAAGCCAGTAATCCTTGAGCAAAGTGTTCCTGTAAAGCTTCACTGCCGAAATCTGGCTTAGCTGCCAGCTTCGGCAGTCAGTCGTGAAGCTACACACTTCGGTCATGGATTAACATATCACTATTTTTCTGTCCTCAGTACACTGTCAAAAGAGGTGAATTTCGGTGAATAAGTCAGTCTTATTCCGAGTTCCTTCCCTAAACACTGGTGACCTCTCTGGGCCTTGATGATTAGTGTGAAATTCACTAACATACTCAGCACAGCACTTGATTTCTGCCTTTGTTTTCCTTCAAGAGCCCGAGGTTATCCTCTACTAGCCTGGTAGACTCAGAATGGCATTCACATAAGCTTCCCTGGTGATTAATAGACCCAATACAGCCATGCTCTACTGTTAACAAAGCTATTAAAGGACTAATTTTGTCACCCAAGGTTTAGCTTCTTCCTCCCAGGACATGAAGACGAAACATCAGAGTAAAATATTTATAAGGAAAAATGCACAGAATGTCCATGGACAAACAACCAAACACATATCCTGTCAACCTCCATACTCAACAACATCTGTCTTGTTCCTAAGGGCAAACATACAATTCCACCTCCTCATCATTGCAAGTTCTACAAAAAATGCAGATTGTGTAATCATCCACCCTGTCCAATGGGCCCTGGACCTGCTAAACTCACCACTGGGGGCCACAGTGGTAAGGGCAGCTTGGGCAAATTCAAGTCCCTTTTAATGCTCCCAGAACTTGACAAGGATGGGAAACCCAAGGGGTTTGACCTCTCAAAAGAAATTTGGCTCCACTGCCTCCCATTCAACATTCAACCTATCATCTCCAATGAGGATGGCATGTCAGTGGTGGACCTTCTACAGAAGGCGGATTAGTTGCTGGAGACCTCCTAGACCTTGCAACATACCACACACAGCATCTAAGCCTCCTTACCATTACACCAGTCACCAATGGCCCTAAGTAGCCATCCATCTGTAGATGTCTCCATGCCACAAATCAAGGAGAATCCCTGGATCCAAGCAAAGCAATGAACATATTGCCACATAAAACAAGAAGGCCCTGTCTAATCAAAAGTCTACTCTCTACCCAAGTAAAAACTCATAACAGTGAACAAAACTATCAAGAACATGAAATGTGCAGGATTTTGCCAGGGGCATCCTCACTCTATATGGTGAAGAAATCAGATGGATCCTGTTGCCCTTGCAGAAACTACAGGTAATTCAACTTACATCCACTACCTGCTTCCTAACTTGGAAGACATCACTTCCACCTTCCATGAACCAAGAATCTTCTTCAAGTTAGACCTGATAAAGGGGTACTTCCAAGTTCTGGTCCACTATAAAGATGCCTCAAAAAAAAAATCATCACACCTTTCAACTATTCTACCTTCATTCCAGAGCTGATGGACAACATTCCTGGCTCTGTGACCTCCCTTTCTGCATCTGCTACAGCAACAACATCCTCATCTTCTACAAGAACCCAGAAAATCGCCAGACACAGCAGGATTGTCCTTGCCCTATTTCATGTTAATGAATTGGAAGTCCATACCACTAAATGTGTCATGGGGGCTACACTGTTGAACTCCTTGGTTATCAAGTCTCAGCAAACATTGTTTAATTCCTACCTTCCCAGGTATTAGCTGTCAGGAAACACTCAATTTCAATTACAATAACAAGCCCCCAGGAATTCACAGGAATGGTTAACCTCTACCATCAATTTGCACAAACCATGGCCCCCACTACAATCCCCTCAGCAGAAACACCAAGAGTCTAATGTGGGGCCAATCCAATAAGACACTTTCAAAGTTACCAAGAACACCTTGGAAATTGTCACCAAATTGGAATTCCCCAATCCATGGATCAAACTCACACTAACCACAGATACCAGTAACTTTGTTATGGATGTTGTAATGGTACAAACAGTCAACGGGAAGCCTCATTCCTTCATCTTTTTCATTAGAAAACTAAATTCAGTCAAGATCGCGCCTTTTACAATAGACCATCAACCACTCATACAAGCCTTTATGAAAAACCAAAATGCATATTATACTTGCCGGGAACACCAACTCTTTGTATCACTTAATTTGGGTGCACCATATGACATATCCCTGGAAGGAAAAAACCCAGTGACAGACACACTATCCAGAATAGAAATTAACTGAGTCTAGCCGGTGTCTGAATACAATGAGCTCACCAACCCCAACTCTGAGAACAAAAAACCAAAGCCAATCTCACCTCCATAACAAATCTACAGTGGGAAGGCATGCTCTTAGCAACATAGGTTATGCCATCCTCTGTGAAACCAGCTCCAGCTGCCCTCGCCCCCTTGGTCCAGCTGCCCTTTAGAAGAAGGTTTTCAACCTTACCCATGGACTCTCCCACCCATCTGGGAAGACAACAGCCGAATTGCAACATAAAAAATCATTTAACATGGAGCTAAAAGGAATGTGGAAATGTGGGCCAAGCAATACAAGGAGAATAAGTGGCTACATGGAACTGGCATCAGTGAATTTCCACAACCATCCTGATGTAGTTTCAGCCACCTCCATGTCAACCTACCTCTATCCAGTGGCTTCAGATACGTCTTCACGACGACTGAACATTCCATTTGATGGCCAGAAGCAATACCAAATGTCAGAAGCAACCTCATGTGACTCACACACCTGACAACACAATACAGCCTCAATTCAAAGACAGGCCATCATCTCTGAAATATGGACAGCCCTGGTGAAGTTGATATGGTCAAGAACTGCCACACCACCACCTACAACACCCACTATCAATAGTGATTTTAAGGAATAAGTGTTGTATAAAGATGGTGTAGTAATAGATAAGTGGCAACCTCATCCTTTTTAATTGGGCCAAAGGGAAATGTGAAGATTGTGCGCCAGAATTTATTCTGCAAAAACCAGAATTTAAAAAAGACTCGTTGAATCCTTTTTATCTGTTATGATATTTGCCTGAATTAAATAAAAACCAGATTACTGGTTTTGTTTCCAGTTTATGTATAGTATGTTAGTTATGATAGAAGTTGTGTACTTATACAGCAATATTTGAAAAAGTATGTATTTGATGTTGATGTGTCTATTGTAGATCAGGTGTAGTGTAGACTGAAATGTGTACCTGGTATCCTTATTGTCTCGTGTTCTATGCCCCTTCTAATTCTAGGTATTCTCGTTATGCACAACTGAGTTTTATACAAGAAAAGATCAAAAGTAGAGGATATATAGTAACTGTGTGTTAATCGGTGATGTGAATGCTCATCTTAGTACTTCAGTAAAGGAGTTGCCAGGCTAATCAGGATTGTCACAGTACTTTTACCCTATACCTGCTTGGGAAGTCCTTTCGCTGACGGTGGATCACCCTTAGCTGCTATCAAAATACTTGCAAGTAATAAAATGCATCATACATTAAAATTTATATCTTTTGTAAACAGAAATAATGACGTTCCATTCTTGGTTAAGAGGAAAGTTTGTGGTGCCACCTTGACGTCTACATCATTGTAAGGGTGTGAATCATGGCTAAATGGGAATATAAAACCTCCAGATAAGCAGTAGTTTTTGGGAGTTAGGAAGACAACTGACAATGATGTTTGTATGGTAGAAGTGGGTCTCCCTCCGCTGAGTGCTCTGATTAGGGCAAAACAAAGAAAATTTTTTAGAAAGATGTGGCTTGAGAGAAATACAATGAATGACGACCAGCTGATGCATAGCACTGTGATGTAATGATGAGCATAGCACTTTGATGTAATGATTCACTATCAATATATGTTAACAACTTGACTACTGTTAACAGTGACATCAAAGAGGCTCATTATATGATTTGTACAAAAATTAGGAACTTGATGTCAAATAGTGCAATTTTTTATGAATCAGTTAAACCTGAGTTTGATGTACATAACATTTATACTAAGCGATATGTCGAAAGTTAATGAAACAGTATATGTCCTGGAGAAAAATGTGCTTGAGTGCTCATTCACTTGCAGTTGAAAAAGGGTGCTGCAACCACTGGGGGAGAGGACGACTTCTGATGGAGGAGAGATTGTGCTCTTGTGCCAGGTCCAGATGGAAAATCATGTAATTGAGAGCTCTTTAGAAATAAGACACAGGTATAGTGTCACGGTAAATAGCCATATGTTGAGTATTGATTATGACATTATGACTATTGTACATAAGTTATTGTCTCTACAATAGTGTTCGTTCACAGGTGTTCTGTTTATGGGTTCCATGGTTAAAATGTTGTTTTCTTTAATATTTGCACAACAATTTGTGTTTCTATTACTTAAGAATTGCTTGTATATGTTGTATTGCTCTCAGTGTTTGAAGTTACTGTACTTTGGACCAAATAATACTTAATCAATATCATTGTGCTGAGATTTATGGTTAATAAAATTATCTCTCTCTCTATCTATCTATCTATCTATCTATCTATCTATCTATCTATCTATCTATCTATCTATCTATCTATCCAATCTGAAGAAGAGCTCTAAAGACTCAGCAGGATCGTTGGAAGGTAGCTCCCATGTGTGCAAACCTACAGGGACACAAAAATTCAGTATTCACCGAGAAGCCTCTACACATAGCGCTTTGTATTTCTACACCAACTAATGGCCTGACACAGGGGCCACCTCCTTATCCTGGAACATAAGAAAAAAAGCACTCAAGCTCCAACTCCTTGTACAAGAGGACTGTGTCTCCATTAACAGGCTGACGAACGACTTAGTCTAGTAGTCAAAAGGGTGAAGAAGGCATGACTAATCTCTTCTTTTTTTTTTTTTTTTGTCTCTTTTCGCTCTCAAAATTTGGCTCAGACTCCAGCTCAAGCTGCCAGTCACGAAGCTACACCTACAGCAGTCACAGATTTACCTGCCACTATTTTGTCATCTGCAATGCCCACTCAAAATTGCTCAATTTCTGTGAATAAATAACCTTATTCCAAGTTCCTGTGTGTTCTTTCCTCGACATTATAAAAATGTATAAATGTCTTGCTTTTCAAAGAGTTAAGAAATATGTCTCACAAATTACGCCATTTGATAATCCCTACTAGACATCTGTTAAGATTGGAAGATTTTTTCTTAGTAAATAGCTTGAGTATTTTGTCCCATGATGTCGGGTACTTCGTGAACAGATTCATTCTTACCTCACTCAGATACTTCTTGGGAAAGACTGCAAATGGTTTCCACTTATTTTACTCGATTTCTGCTATTAACACTTTTTTTTCGAAACCTATATGATGACAGTATTTCCTACCATTATAATCCCATTATAATTCAGTGTGTTTTTACTGTGGCATTTCATATATAAACATCTTTTTTAAGCTATTTTAAATTATACATTTCTAGTTACAGTTCCAAGTTAACCTTTTTAGATTTGGTATACCTAAGTTTCACAATGTTATCAATTTTCGATTATTTTTGTTCCAGTTCCCGATTTTTGGGTATACCTCTCATCAGTTTTACAACGAAATGCTTGCAATACATCATTATATGCACAGATGCATGTCAGTTTTCTTTATTTGGATGAGGTCTGAAAAAAAAACTTGATTTTCTCATCGACATTTATTTATTTATATCTATTCTATTTTCTTAACGGCACGACAAGGCTATTAAGAGATTGTTAATACGATTATTTAGCATGCTAATTTCACAAAATTTAACTCTAATTTCCTCCAAATAAGTAGATTTACCTATTCAATCTCGGTTTTGGTTTGGTAAAGAAAAATCTTATTTTAGTTAATAATAATGCGGTTGTTATAAATTGATCCCTGGCAAGTTATAATCTTTCATGATATAGAGATTCGAAGAAGTTCCCCCTTCATTATCCTCTTATGTGAGGTAACAGAAACTTTTAATGAATAATTACGGAATTTATTTTAATTAAATATTAGTCATTCTCAAAAAGACAATTGAGCACTAAAAACTAGTTCCTTTGCTGATGTTTTTACCTATGCTTCTAGTGTATTTTATTGGATAATGATTAAATATTATATAAGACAAAGATTAACTTGTGTCTATTCTTTGACTTCCAGATCATTCCGGATATCTCGGTGAATTTCAATTACCCTAAACTTGACCGAGGCAGGATGTGATTTTCTTTACCATTCTTCATCTTTCCCGACATATTTCATTTTGCGCAAAGTTACAGTGATTCCAAACTTTAGATCATTCAGAACGATTATATTGTGATGTGCACGCCTTTTCGGTGCTGTAAAACGGCGAAGCATGAAAGCATGTATCCAGGTCAGAACACTTTATACAATCCATTCATTTGACAAAGACGGATGAGGTTACAAGATCAAGGCAACTAGGAAAGAGTGCTTTGATCATTCCCCATCACAGGAAAAGGTTTCCGTTTGGAATTAAAGTTTGCTTAGACTTCTATCCATATATATATATATATATATATATATATATATATATATATATATATATATATATATATATATATATATATATATATATATATATATATACATATATATATATATATATATATATATATATATATATATATATATATATGCAGTATATATATTGCAAACTTTAAGCTGCTTAATTTTATGCTCGTGGCTCTTATTAACGTAAATATTTTGTTCAGTTCTTTCCAAGTTTTCATTTCTTTTGTTTTTCTCTCGAACCCCGAATAGCTGGATAGGGTCTTTTCGCTCCCACCAAGGGTCTTTTAGTTTGTAATTGATACCACGCCCATGAAGTTTCTTTTTCTTTGCATGTACAAACATTGGACGGTTTTACGCCTTCGCTTTCTCCCAACGAAGGTGTTTTATGGACAATGGGTTGTGCTTTAAGGCGATTTTGGTACTCGGCTCCTTATAGGAAAGAACTCGACCGATAATGGCAACTGTGGCAGTGTATTCCTGTGGCGACCTTCCTTGTGTCTGTTGTTGTGGCAGACGTTTTGGGGGGCGTGTCATTGGGCACCTTGTTGCTGCTGGTGGCTCTTTGTCAGGATATCACAAGAAGCCATCCTGTTATTTTGGGTGATATATCCTGAGATATATACGTCTCCTGCGGGTGTTGATGAGGGACATCCTGCCCTCTGCTGTACTGCCTCTCTGCTGCAACGCCTCTCTATATGTTACTGCACCGCCTCTCTACCTACAGTGGCTCTGCCTCCCTGCCGTGTCGAGTCTTTCGGGGACGTTAGGAGGCCTTTTGGTCACGAAGAAGGGTAAGCGTGCCTTCGGTGAATTACCAGTTTTTGCTTTTATAAAAGACGACCCCTGTTCAGCTGTCCACATCTTCGCGATTATTGAGACAGTCCTGTGCTTGCTACCCGAGGGCTGTATACGTCAAAGTTCATCGGTGTTGGTGTTAATTAGGATCACTTAAGCGAAGGAAATAACTTTAGCCTAATTGTAAATATGTTAAATTTCGAGTTTGTAAATCTTAGGATTCGGGTTCTCTTCCCCTCTTGTGTCTCTTCCTGTCGTATGTGAGAGAATTACGTCGTAGTGTGACAGTTTCGTTTCTACCTTTTTCTCTAACCTGTTTCTTTATCTATCGTAAGATAGATCGGTGGATTAGAGTGAATGAAGTGATGAAGGTAGTGACTGTGCATTGCAGGTGAATGAGTTTTTCTGTCCTTTATTCAGTTATTCGGGGACCTGTTAAATGTTTAAGCTGTGTAATAAATTTCTAAATATTACCTTAATGACTATCAATTATCCCTTTGAGTGCTTCCATTGAATTGTGTCACTGGTATTCCTGCTCTTAGACGAGCTTTGTCTATGTAGTGTGACATTTCGAAAACTATATTTCATAACCTGGAATAAGAAAAGTTTTACTGTAACAAGTTATATATATATATATATATATATATATATATATATATATATATATATATATATATATATATGTGTGTATATATATATATATATATATATATATATATATATATATATATATATATATATATATATATATATATATATATATATATATATATGACAACAATTATTTAGATCAAAGACTATAGAGGATATCATGATTGAGTCTTGATCAATTTAAATATTTGGTTTTGTTGCCACAACCTCAGATGTTTTTCTGTTTTTCATCTCCAGGCGCGACAAACTGGAATTCTAAAGAGAGAACATTTACCTTAAGAGCGTTTCGTCTCAAGGTTTTGACATCTTATACCAAAAACATCAAGTCTCGTAAACTCCTATTATAGACACGCGAAAAAACAAATTGGGTCGATAGCAGCAATATGTAAAACCATCCAGAGATTACATAGACTTACTCATTTTGATAGTATTTTAGGATACATAAAAAAAAAGACCCGTAATTTTCCGCTGTCTTCAGATATCAACAAAGCTTTTCCTATTAAATATTGGGCACCTTGTCCACAGGGATTTTTATTCCAAATTATCACAGTGCTAGATGTTCAGATCTTTAAAAACATCTCTTACAACTAAAAAAAAAAAAAAAAAAAAAAAAAACGGACACTTTATTAGCTTAAGCATGAGATGGCAATCATTGAGAACCGCAGTCAGGACCGGGTAGCAACATGCCACCGTGACCAGACCCTAGGGTCAGATTTGATGGATTCTAAACTCTGTTCCAAGTTATCATACTGATAACATTTACAAAGCAAAAATACATCTTCAAATAAACCGCTAATCAAACTGGTTTTTTCCTCAAAATTGTTAAGTTTTATTCCGAGAATTATAATATTTTCTAGTAACATTTTAATTGTGTCAAAGTACAATGCAATAAACTGTCAAGGCATTACGGTTTAAGTGGAAGTGAGGTAATTATGCCGAAATTAGCAAGATTCGAAAACTTTGGATAAGACCAAGATCTTGAGGGCTTGAGAAATACGTCAATTTCAGAATTATTGGTTCACGTAATCACTGAATACCCTGACCAGGGTTCGTGCCGAAATCAAGGACTTGAGCATCCGAATATGGTGACGGTAATTAAGATAAACAATTTTATTATTATTATTATTATTATTATTATTATTATTATTATTATTATTATTATTATTATTATTATTATTATTATTATTATTATTCAGAAAATGAATCCTATTCATATGGAACAAGCCCACAGGGGCCATTGACTTGAAATTCAAACTTCCCATGAATGTGGTGCTCATTAGGAAGTAAGAGAAGATAAAGGGAAATACAGAAAGAAGAGATCTCACTTGTTAATAAGAAGAAACAAATTAATAAATAAATAAAATGCATTAAAATGAAACGAGAATAGCATAACTCCAAACGGAAGATTAGGTCCCATTCCCAAGACCTGAGGTACTAAAGATGCTTGAAAATACAAGTATCCTGATTTGAGATTTATTAATATGGATACACACAATACCTCCGCACTGCATATACTTGCGTTCGGCGATAGACATTTATTCAGTTGCACAGCTGAATTGATCGATTAAAATTAGTAATCATACCAGAATTCACAAAAAGAAATCTGTATGTTTAGAAATAAGTATTGTAATTTCGTGCAGCAACAATTAATCGTAAAATCAATTACGTTGCTTCTTATTAATCAAAACCGATAATGTTTGCAATATTTCCAGGACTGATTTGGTAATCGTAACCAGGAAGGGCTCAAAAACTACCTCACCAAAATATCAAAAGCAATCTTTGATGTCAATTTTCTCAAGAACCTTTTTACTAACCAGCCATTAACTTTGTGCTTCATTATTAAGCTACACTTTCCGGACTGCATTTATGCGTCCAAATTGCATTAATCATAGATATTTTTGCCTCTTCCAAAGGGCAAAATTTCATAAGGCGCAGCAATGCCGGGGGTTGCTCCATAGTAGTAGTCAGATTTCCAATGGTTAAACCATCAACTAAAACATATCTGTGAAAGAATATGTTATCCATCTCACTGACTGACTCGTCCTCTCTGAATGACAATTCGTGCCACCGGGGTTTGTCGGGGCTTGCTGAGTAACTGATCACTTCGGTGAAGTGGCAGTAACTAATGTAGATTTTAACCAGCGTCTCTCCTTCGACAGGCAGAAAATAAACAGGACGGTTCCATCTTACTGGTTCATCTAATGTCTGACATTTAGATGCCGTATAGCCATTAAGATAGTAGACCAAGTTGACCCCTGTTTTTATATTATTTCCAAAAGTATAAATAAATTCTGCAGAAGTATGAACATTCACACGTAGCGCTTTCTCGGACTTGCCATTAGGTCTGAAGCTTATTGCTGTTTGGCGAGTCCCATCTCTTGCATTTTCTTTTCTTATTTCAATATGGAAATAATTAGAGAGTGGCAAATGGGGTTTCACTAGGCACGGCCAATGATCGTGATCTGGCTGAATCATTTGAGACCAAATTTCTTCAGAAATCGAGTCTCTGTGATGACATTTGCCACTAAAGATGGACACATGCGTCTCTTGGTCCTTAGCAGTTGCCTCGAAACAAGCAAGCTGATTTTTATATTTATCTGTGATGGCCACTCTGAAACTTTCATTGACAGAGATACCAGAAATGCTGATTACAGAAGGGATTTTCGTGAATGCAGAAGGGGTATCAGAGGGTTCTTCTGGATTGATCCAATAAGAACAATCTTGAGCAGCAGCATCTGGATCGACTAATGAAAGTGGAATCGACTGAATTGTTTCAGAGGCATTTGAAGATAGATTTTCACACGTGAGTGACTCATTAGGGTTCAAAGATGTTAAGTCATGGGTACCATTAGATGTCTGGCTTTCGTTTGTCATATCTGACATTTCACACTTGTTTGTCCATATTGCATTAGTCATTGAAACTTTAGCCTCTTTTAAGGGACAAACTCTCATAAGGCGAAGAAGGAGGGGTGGATAATTTGTGGTAGTGGTTATGTTTCCTATTATCTTATCGTCAACCAAGATATTTCTGTAAAAGAAGATATGTTCTTGAGACTCTATTAATGGATTCTCACTGAAGGAAAGTTTACGCCATTGGTGCCTCTGTTGATTTACAGAATAACTCAAAACCTCAGTAAAATGACAATAGCTGATGTAAATTTTCACTTCTTTTGTTCCACTATCAGGTAGAAAATAAGCAGCTTCGCTCCATTTTACTGGTTCATCTAGAGTTTGGCATTTAGAGGCAGTATAGCCACTATGATAATAAACCATGTTAACCCCTGTTTTAATTCTTGTTGCAAAAATGTAAATGAATTCTGCTGAAGGACTAACGGTTACAGAAGCAGCCTTTTTCAAATCACTATTGGGTGAGAAACTTACGATAAGTGATTCATTATTACACCCCGCTTCTTTGGCACTTACTTCTATATGAAAATAATCAGACACAGAAAGCACTGGTTTCACTAGACAAGGCCAGTAATCACCTTGTGATCTTGATAGATCTGGCCAGAATCCTTGAAATATTGGTTCCGTTTCATCGCATTTCCCAATGAAAAGAGATACATATGACTCGGGATATTGAGCATTTGCTTTAAAACAGGCCAGTTGCTCTCCATACTTATCCACAATAGCCAAACTAAAACTCTCATTTAGAGCAAGGTTAGAGACACTTATCACTGCTGGAAGCTTTGTAATGGCAGAGGGATATTCTGAGTATTCTGTTGGGTTGGTCCAGGTACTGCAGTCTTTGGCAATATGTTCTGAGTTAATAACGAGACTATCTGTAGGGGAGGCTGTTGATGTTTCTTGAGTGTCAGAGAACCGGTTGCTTGCTGTGGAAAAAGACTGCAGCGAAGAGCTTTCAGTGATCAGTGCTGATGGATTTGTCTGATGAGGAGGATCTAAGGGTGCCTCTCTTTGAAGGGCAATGCTACCGAGTGCAACACAAAATAAAGTAAACAGTCCGAGAGCCATCATCACCGCTGGAATTCTGTTGCTTCTTACACCAGAGCCTGCGATTAAGAAATAATTATTAGCATTACATTAAGCTGCATTCAGTAGGATTTAACAAAAAGGTTTCTTACCACCATGACCTTGTTCGATTTTAATAAAGATTTTGAGCTCTACTACCAATTTGCTTTCCATATCTTGACATATATATAATCTTTTTTCCTTATGTTTTCCTATTTATTTGTATATATATATATATATATATATATATATATATATATATATATATATATATATATATATATATATATATATATATATATATATATATATATATATATATGTGTGTGTGTGTATATATATATATATATATATATATATATATATATATATATATATATATATATATATATATATATATATATATATATATATATGTATATATGAAATTTTTATCACACCGTGATTTATATACAATCAAGAATTTAATATCAAACACGCTACTCGAGAGTATATGATGGAGAATTATCACCGAAGGGAAATTATATAAGTGATTATATACAATCTATTAGACCATTGTATAAATTATTACCGAGTCTGCTGTACTGTTTTTTCCTGTCGTGAGCGGGGAAATTGTACTTAGCCTCGACAATGACCCACCTCCGCCATGATAGTTCGTTGGTAAGTTTGGAACACGCAGCTCTTATTATGAAATTTTTTATCACGCCGTGATTTATATACAATCATGAACCTACAAATGTCGTTTAATATCAAATTCACGCTACCTCGAGTATCTCCGATGGAGAATTATCACCGAAGGAATTTATATAAGTGATAAATGAATAAGTACCACGGGACGCGAACCCTTGACATGGACCCATTCAACGACTCCAGTGGACGTTACCACCGCACCATCAAGAGAGGTATAAATCATTACCGAGTCTGCTGTACTGTTTTTTCCCGTCGTGAGCGGGGAAATTTACTTAGCCTTCATGATTGTATATAAATCACGGTGTGATAAAAATCTTCATAATGAAATTTTTATCACACCGTGATTTATAAACAATCATGAAACTATCAAATGTCATTTAAGGTCATTTCAGGCTACCTCGAGTATCTCCGATGGAGACGGAAATCAGTACAGCAGACTCGGTATTTATATAAGTGATAATGAATGATACCACGGTGGTAATGGACCCACTGGAGTGGGCGTTGAATGGGTCCATGTCAAGGGTTCGTGTCCCCGTGGTACTTATTCATTTATCACTTATATAAATTTCCCCTTCGGTGATAATTCTCCATCGGAGATGCTCTCGAGGTAGCGTGAATTTGATATTAAACGACATTTGTAGCTTCATGATTTTATATAAATCTCCGATGGAGAATGATAAAAATTTCATAATAAGAGCTACGTGTTCCAAACGTACCAACGAACTATCATGGCGGAGGTGGGTCATTGCCGAGGCTAAGTACAATTTCCCCCACTCACGACGGGAAAAACAGTACAGCAGACTCGGTAATGATTTATACCTTTCTTTGATGGCGCAGTGGTAACGTCCACTGGAGTTGTTGAATGGGTCCATGTCAAGGGTTCGCGTCCCTGTGGTACTTATTCATTTATCACTTATATAAATTCCCCTTCGGTGATAATTCTCCATCGGAGATACTCTCGAGGTAGCGTGAATTTGATATTAAACGACATTTGTAGCTTCATGATTGTATATAAATCACGGTGTGATAAAAAATTTCATAATAAGAGTTGCGTGTTCCAAACGTACCAACGAACTATCATGGCGGAGGTGGGTCATTGCCGAGGCTAAGTACAATTTCCCCGCTCACGACGGGAAAAAACAGTACAGCAGACTCGGTAATGATTTATACCTTTCTTGATGGCGCAGTGGTAACGTCCACTGGAGTTGTTGAATGGGTCCATGTCAAGGGTTCGCGTCCCCGTGGTACTTATTCATTTATCACTTATATAAATTCCCTTCGGTGATAATTCTCCATCGGAGATGCTCGATCATTACGTGAAGATACTGATATTAAACGACATTTGTAGCTTCATGAATGTGTGTATATATATAGTTATATATATATAGCGTGAATTTGATATTAAACGACATTTGTATAGCTTCATGAATGTATATATATATATATATATATATATATATATATATATGCACATATATCTACTATCAATTTGCTTTCCATATACTAACCTATATTTTTTCCTTATAATTTTTTATATATATATATATATATATATATATATATATATATATATATATATATATATATATATATATATATATATATATATATATATATATATATATATATATATATATATATATATATTGAACAGTATGTATATATATTGATATAGATTTAGATATATGTGTTTCTATATGGATATTTGTGAGCCAACATTTTCACTTATTTAAAACTACAGTATACTCATAAATGGAACTACAAGTAAATTTTTAAGTACTTTACCTACTTATTTGCATAAGCCCACAAACATTTCATATACAGCATTCCTTTCACCGTGGTTATATTAGATAAATCCTGAAACCTAAATCAAAATCAGGAGAAAATTTAAAGGCTACTGTATTTTGAGAAAAAGCCTAGTTTGCAAGAATGCTGCAATGGTTAACCTATCAACAACACTAGCAGCATAACTGTGCCTGTTTGCACTTATAATGAGCTGAAAGTCAGCTCAGTGGTCTGGTTAAACTACTTTAATAATAATAATAATAATAATAATAATAATAATAATAATAATAATAATAATAATAATAATAATGCACTTATAATGCGGAGCAATTCGTGTCATTGTCAATACTTTTATTTATATATTTATATGAATGTTAAAATGCTTGTATTAAACAAGGTCATAATAGTATTAGAAGAAGGTGCTCACTTGAATATGTAATCCTCTGAATCAATCAGCATATGCCCTCAGTGGTGAGCCTGAAAGAAAAGAAAATTAACAGAATTTATTTACACCAGATTATCAACATTCTCAAGTTCAACGGGACTTTTAATAGGAAGTGAATTTCAGTTAACATCTTCAGATGTCATGAAAACAAAGTAGCATGATAACCTCTCCTGAATGCCACTACAGAAAGCAAGTCAGAATCATTCTATTAAAAGCATGATCAATGAAACAAACATTATGGGAAAATTCCTGAATCGCTAACTTAAAAACTATATAGTTATGACAGCTTTGTTTTTCCTGTTTGTTAAAGGTTTGTTCGCACTAAATAAAGATAAATATCTAACGAGAAATTACAGTGTTTTCATGCCACTCTGACTAAAGATATATTTTCCACCCATACATAAAAATAAGTTATTTGTGACATTAATACGCATAAGAAAACGTCTGCGACTTTTTATAATGATAAAAGTCGCAAAACGGGTTTCTAACATTCTCTCTTGCAGTTGGTGTGAGGACTTGGAAGCACAGGCAATTTCCCCTGAAATTGTGGTGAATGGTCCTGATATACATCATCCGGTTTCTAAGCTTGCTTCTTGTCAAAACCTGCGGTCCTTTTCAAATATAGTGTATTTCATAAATATCCTTTTCTTCCACCGTGAATTTCGGCTACTGCAAAATTGTAACAGACAAAGGAAATTGATGTCTCAGTTACTGTAAAATTAGAAGTACTTAGTCATGCTTGGTTTAATTTGATCATTTCCTTCATCAAACAAAAAAAAAAAAAGAAATCTTCACAAGTTAAAATTAGCTGACGCAGAAAAATGAAAATGTCATGACATGATGCTTCTTTACTGCAAGAGTAACATTCACTCCTAGACAGAGACAGAAAAACCGGGGCCATAAATAACTTGTATCTGGATAAGATGGATGATTTTTGCTGACATATTATGTGTGAATAATCTTGTACCTGCTTAAACAGTGCATTGGTTGCTCTAATCTTGTTCGATATGTTTGCCAGTGTATCACTAATCTTTTTTATAACAATGGACTTTGATACCTGAATGGTAAGTTCTATCCTTTTTCATTGTGTAATAATATAATCTTAATATCAAGGACATTTAATAAGCTTGATAAATTGATATGCTCTCTACTGCATTACCCTCTTTGCCATGCATGTACAAACACAGTAAAAGCACAAAAACTAAAACCCCATGTGACTTAATTTCAGCTCTGTAGAATCTAGCATATGAGAAACTATCAATCTACAGTAAATGGCTCACCAAACCCTTATCACCATTAATATGAACGACATCAACTTCCAATACAAGAATTTAGTGAATCTACTGGAAAGCTAAAAGACTCTTCCAATAGCTAGTTTTGATGTAGGATTCCTGTTCACCCAAGACTCTATTAATGATGCTCTTTCTTTCCCCATAGACGGAAAATAGTGGCATTTGAAAGGCTGCATCATTATAACTGAAATTTCACGTTCCTTAGGGAATCCCACTGACGACCATTTTAGGATGGCCTTAAGAAGTCCATTAGCACCCGTCTATACATACAATGTCTACAAAGAAATACATAGAAATAACATCTGGGTGATATGATTTTGATGTGTGGCAATATTCATCTATCATCTTCACAGACTTTGACGTAAATCTCATTTTACGTAAAGCAAGTGAAAGTTTCCACCTTTGAGACTCACACTAGAATAGCAGACAACTTACTTTATGTCCACACTCCATATCTGTAAAAGTTGTTATATTACACAGCGCTCTTTTACAGCTTCATTTTATTCAGGACAGAATTCAAATCAGAGTTTTCTTTTAAGCGTACCTTAGGACTGGAGAATTACTAACCAAGAACATTTATAACAGGAATTTACAGAAATCATGAAACAGACCTGGGACAAAATAAAAAAAAAAAACTTAACACTGTTTTTATGTATACCTTTTTTTTTTTTTTTTTTTTTAGATTATATCGAACATAGTAAAGGTCTGTGATGCCATGTGAGTATTCACATGAAAACTTCTATAAAAAGTATTGTTATCATAAGGTCTGGAACCACGTAAAAGCTTGCTGTTCCCTTGAGATAAAGCTGGCCATTCACAGAGCAAAATTTAATCGTAACTAGGAAGGTTTATAAAAACAAAGCAAACATTTTGTATTTGGGTAGCATAGTTAAATAAATGCACCATGAAATTGCACTTTATGCCGAAGTCCCATAACTTATATCCTCTCTCGGCCGTTCAGATGGAGTAAGAATTTTCTGTTCTTTTGGTGTGTCATTCATAATGTCTGAGCGTGCTCTGATTTAACCCCGATCAGAGGACCTGGTTGTTTGTGCATTGTGAGCATTTCATAAAAAGTTATAAGAGAGAGAGAGAGAGGGGGGGGGAGGACGGCAAAGAAACACTGGTAAATGGAGAATATAGAAAGTCAATGGACGAACAAAATGGTTGTTCGTAAGCCAAAAAACTCGAAAAGGCGGGTCTTTCGTAGCCACGGCGCTAATACAGTGCTACTCTAAGCAATGAAGCGCAGTCTAATAGTGCAGAGATACGCGTTTCTCAACTACAAAGGGAAAAAGTCAGGGAGAAAGGAAGAATAAATAAAATGAACTTTCTAAGCGTTATCTTTCCAGTACCGGAGAAAGAGAAAGAAGGCAAGAAGAAGCAGTAGTAAGAGAAACTCAAAAAAAAGTCATTTGGCGTCAACATATTTGAGTCACGGTTCTCACCACGACTATCGTTCGAGTTGTAACAAACTAAAACTTCAAAATACAAAACTAAAAGAAGAGAGTTGTAAATAAAAGATCCAAGAATATAGAAAGGCAGAATTCAAAAGCTATGGCAAAGACTAAAGTGTGGACACAATTTTCAAACGGCGTAAGGCAAATAAGTGTTGCGAGAGATAACCCAACTACAAATAGCAGCACACGTAGGATATGGAGCGTCGTTAACCACTTTAAAAAAAATCCCTTTAGGTTTTTTGCATTATTATTCTCAAATGATCAATAACGCTAGAAACTACATGTAGTGACTGACATCTAAACATTCAAAATCATCAACTCTCTCTCTCTCTCTCTCTCTCTCTCTCTCTCTCTCTCTCTCTCTCTCAAAATCATATGCTCGTGTGCGTATATGTATATACTGAGGCAAACTAAATCACTTCACCTTAAAAAAATTTATGTGATGAAAAATTTCTCATTTTCCGTCATATGGTAAGTATGGAACCAAAGTCAACTGTGGTGAACATCAAAGCACTTCTTACTAAAACTTCAGCTCCAACGGAACTTCACTCTCGCCGTCCTGGCGGTCACACATCTATTCCCCAACTGAGTTGCTCAAGTGCACCGATTGTCCCGACCGCGATTTTTAGTGGTTGGGTGATGCCGTGTGATCGTAGTCGTTTCCAGGATGCTTGCAACATTAAATATTGCTTGTCTCTTAATATCGCCTAATGCCTCGCATCTACGCGACAGTCGGTCATTCTCGAACTTCTTTATTTTTGAAGCCGGCGCTGACTGATGTAAGTGACCATTTCAATTAATTTTTATCTGTAGTTTGCTATATTTCTCTAGTTTCTCTCTAATATATATATATATATATATATATATATATATATATATATATATATATATATATATATATATATATAATATACTGTATATATATGTGTATACATACATATTTATAAGTGTAACTATATATATATATATATATATATATATATATATATATATATATATATATATATATATATATATATATATATATATATATATAAAATCGCCTTCATTGTCGTGTGAAATGCCTCCAATCGTATCTTTTCTGTGATTTATTTTCCACAAACCTCCACTCATATCCAGTCTAATTTCTCATAGTTCTCATCCACAAGATCCCAGGAGACACTATGACGTACTGTTCCCCAGAATTGTGTAAAGGACGTGCTCAAGTCATCTCATCTACATATAACTCATTTCAAACTGTCCTGTCATCTGACGGATAATATCCTTCTCAAAGCTTTATTTTCAAATCAACGAAATTTTACATATAAACACACACACACACACACACATATATATATATATATATATATATATATATATATATATATATATATATATATATATATATATATATATATATATATATATATATACGTTATAATATGTAATCTATCTAGATCCTTGTCGGAATTATCCTAATTTTTCATGTTAATCCCTTTTCTCAATTGCTGAAAAGATAATTTTAATTATTTAAGTTAAATTAACAATAAACTGCCATTATAGCAATTAATCTCGTTCGGAATACTTATAAATCCGCATGGAACAGGCCAAAAGGCCCTGAACGTTCATGGCAAGGTTTTACATAACAGAATGGTCATGAAAACTAGCGTGCCAACGATACCTTATCTCCCTTTCCTTCATATTTTGACTCCATGTGTTCAGCTCTCTCTCTCTCTCTCTCTCTCTCTCTCTCTCTCTCTCTCTCTCTCTCTCTCTCTCTGAAGTCTGAAAGAAACGAATTATCATTCATGGTGCTGCTTAGATAACGCAGGTCACCAGTTCGCACGAACTTGTATCCGAGGTTTTCACCACAGTACAGAGCAAATGAGCGTCTACTACACTAAGTTAAGTATTCCCTCATCTAGGAAAAACAAACCCTTACCTATAAATTAATAGGATAAAAGCACTCAAACACACACACACACACACACACACACACACATATATATATATATATATATATATATATATATATATATATATATATATATATATATATATATATATATATATATTATATTTAGGGCACAATATTTCACGGATACAACATTCACTAAATAGAATGGCTTTTATTGTTAGCTTTTTGTTATTGTTTCATACAATTTTCTTCACTTCATTGTTTAGGTTACTGATAGAGACGTTCAGGTGTTGGGGTTTTCCATATACTTCAGTAATTATCACTAAATATTGAAGGCGTACTAATACAAAAAATTTAGCTGGCCTTGTGCCAGCACGGGCTCTTGCTCTAGAGCAGCCCGTAGCAAATACAAAAGTGAAACGCATGCGTTTTGTGCCGTCATTGTATCCAAGACTTAGATTTAAGTGTTTACAAGAGGTTGTGGTGAAATATTGACAAAAATGT
>NC_089761.1:65820736-65835736 GCF_040412425.1 Macrobrachium rosenbergii
ACACGCACAGACACACACTTATGTACATTATGAATACTAAGAGCGGACTAGAGACAAATCATAAAAGCTATGAAGAACCCAATCAGACACTTGTAAATGATCGATCTCTTATGGAGGGAGATACGAATTGCCCTTATAAACAAAAGCCGTCAGGTATGGGAAAACTTTAGTGGCCAGTTCACACAGCCAAAGAGAAATCTTTTGTGCACTCTGCGATAAAACAAGCTACAAGACTGACAACACTTCATATGAAATAAAACAGGCATTGACCTAAATATTCCCCATAATCATAACTCCAAACACAGAAATTGAAAATAATAAAATTACAACATAACTCGAGGCACAGGCTTATCAGCGTAATTTCATATATGCATGACCCGCATTGAAAAATCTGAATAATTTACTGTTGTTAGCTACAATATTCAGACATAATACTCCACGGAGTGTTATTGCTAGGCATCACCTCTTACAAAGATATTTGGATCCATATGTATTAGAAGATAACTTGTAATGTCTACATTAGTGTTCAGAAATGACTCCATCTATTTTTTTTTTTTTTTCAGATTTCATAAACACTACATGTTGACTTTCCGACTTTGTTTCTCCATTGTTCAGTACTTTATATACCTATCGTCCCGTATATAGTGCGTGCGCAAATACTGACAAATACACGTACAAACAAAGTAAACGTTAGTCCTATGAACTCTAATTGTTAGCGTCGGCGGTTGCTATTCTTCTCTGGTACACAGATGAGGCTTCAGAATAAAATCATCAAGTAGAAGGAGCTACTCAAGCAGTCTCATCGACATCTGACCTCACTATAGTATGAGAAGAAAGTGTCCACGAAGTGACGGAAACGTTTCTGGAGTAAAGCATTCTTACGGCCAGAAACCTCAGGAGTCGCTATTGGGTAGCCTACAGTCCTCTTCCGTGACAGTTTTTGTAACAAAAAATCACCGAGGCCTCATGCGTTCTAAGGGTTCTACAAAAAGAAAGAAATTTAATATATATATATATATATATATATATATATATATATATATATATATATATATATATATATATATATATATATATATATATATATATATATATATATAATTTATATATATATAATATATACATATACATATTTATATACACGTATATATATATATATATATATATATATATATATATATATATATATATATATATATAATTGTTCTGTGCAATAGTAGAATTACTAAAAGGACCTCTTTCAAACTGGATGGTATCTAATGATACCATTCAGTTTGAATGAGGTCCATATATATATATATATAATATATATATATATATATATATATATATATATATATATATATATATATATATATATATACACATACAATTCCACCATAGAAACAGAAGCGTAGATTCTTCCGGTTCTCAACAAGTTTTAGGGAGAAGGTTGCTAGCCAAATCGCATTATTATTGACCTCAGCTGACTATAGCCCCATTCGCTGCTAGGCCATGCTCGAACTAACCAATTTGCATATGCGAGCCCATTTCTTTATCACTGAGCCAAGGCTCATAACACAAATGCATCTAAATGAACAACAGACAGCAAGCTGGCATATCATCTTATCGATTTATATGGAACTGGTAAGAAAGGCCGAAAAAGAATGAAGGAGAGGCGCCAACTGAGAGCAGCTCAGCTTCTTCCCCGCTGGATGATCTCCCGCAGAGGAAGAGGCTGCGCTTACAAGGATCATTAAAACCTGAAAGTCTCAAACCAAGTCCTACCATCATAAAATTAGCATACGACACAGGCCTTTGCTGAGTTAGAGTCAATAGAAGCAATATAGAATGTCCAGTATTTGGGCTAAGCCCTAATGTGGTGGAACTTAAGACTCCTTCGAAATAATCGTGGAACACTTATGAGGGGGCCAAGGAAAAAGAACGGTGAAAGATTATAGATATGACAAGGAAGTATATATCTGAAAGTGAGGTCTAATCACCCCTTCATGACTCAATTTACAGGCATTGCATAATGACTGTAGTAACCAGGAGAACAAAAAATGTAAGAAAGGGATGAAGAGAATCATAGCGATGAAGAGTAAGATCATCTTTATCAAGGCAAGGCCTTATACGCAGTTTAAAAAATTAACCATTTTATTTCATGGCAGTCCTTTACTTACTAAATGTTTTGTCTATATATTGTAAAGGTCAAACGCCCACTTAACGAACAAAAAATTGACTTTATCTTACAATTTGATATTACGAATTACATGTTTCATGCTCATAACACAGATATGAATATTTAGCTTACAATGACGTGTTTACCCCACAGGAAAGACACACCAGCGGTACTTGACCTCAAAAAAAAAAGGAAAAGAATTATTTTCCTACTGTCCTGACTCTAGAGGAAACCGATTATTAGGAAAAAAGATGAACAACGAATTTAATATTATATATGGTATATATATATATATATATATATATATATATATATATATATATATATATATATATATATATGTATATATATATATGTGTGTGTGTGTGTGTGTATAATCGCCTAAGAAAAATATGACTAAGCCTCAAGCCTTTGGAGAGAATGGACTGATGGGCAAAGCTCCATTAAAACTTGAGACTGATGACCAATGCAGTGAATTATACTGCCCGTTAATGTGACTATTATGATTGCCAAAATCAGTGCTGAAACCAAAAATAATAACACCTTCTAGTGCCACTTCTTCTTAGGTAATATATATATATATATATATATATATATATATATATATATATATATATATATATATATATATATATATATATATATATATATATATATACAGTATATATATATATATATATATATTATATATATATATCTGCAGTTCACTAAAGAGTGTTCACTAAAAAGTCTTTTGATGCGTGTGGTTGGTTGCTACCAGAATTGCCACAGGCAGAACTCTTAAGACCAAGCAGTGTCTAGAGACAGGTTACCACTTATACAAATACCATGTGGACACAAGTGCTTAAGCCTGCACCTCCAATTGACCTTGTATCAGACATAAAAATTTTACCACCAGTTGTAAGAGTGAGTTGATTTTTATTTTCACTATGAGTAAAAACAGAAATAAAAGACATCAAAACTGTCTTGCCTGTAATTGAATCCACAATATTTTCAGTACATGCACTCCTTATTTTGTTTTCCTCTCTGAAGTGTATCTAATGGGTTGTCCTTGGAGTTGGATTTTAAAATTTCAGTGGTCGCCTTCACTTTGTATTACTTTCCACGTAGAGATGATATTTATTGATTAAAGAAAAATAAAATCAACAGAACAACGACTTACAATAATAGTAGGTCCCCATACTTTACAATTCATTCAGTTATCACAACAGATAAAACGAAACCCAATAAAGAAACAGCAATGCAATGACACAATAAAATACAGGGAAATAAAGAACATGAGGTAGCAAAAATAACAAATGCGATGTCAGTTACTTACAACAAAAATTAAATGTTAAAAAACATTGGGATTTCGTCAAAAAACACACAAAATGCAAAACAAAGGAAAGAACTCTGTGGGGTGTTCATTTACACTGATGGCACAAGCGCAACAAAAAAATAACCGCCTGTCTGAAAAACAATTTCTGACAAATTTTACGAAAACTTCAAAATACAGTGAATTAAAATTAGTCCAATGTACATTCAAGCAAACAGACGTTCACTTAATTCCATGAAGAATTGAACATTCTCGCTTTTATGATTACTGGCAATCCGACACAAGCTTCTTTTTTGCAAGAAATTTTAACATTCACTTTAATAAAAGCAAGAATTTTCACTTAATAATTACTCTATTGTATGGATGTACGATATTTAGGGCAAAAGCCCAGGCACTCGGGCCAAGAAGGCCATTCAGCGCCGTAATGAAGAGAAAATAAATTATGTTAAGGTTACGAATTCATGAAGGAAATGATTAATAAATAAAATGAAATGATGTGACCAATAAATGAAGGTATGAAGTGTAATGAATGATGTGATATACACATAAAAAATTTTATGTCATTAAAATTCTATGTGATGTAATAAATATATTAAGAAATTAATTGAATATCATTAAAAATTTTAACACACTTTAAAAAAGAGATAAGAGCAGAAATATCTGCTTCATCTCCCAGAACAACAGAGAGGGATTTACCCTGGAAGTATCTTTCTCTTTGGTTGAAACATCTGGGGCAGACCACCAGAATATGCTCCACTGTTAGTGTCTCGTCACAGTAAGCACACTCTGGAGGGCTGCAGCGGCTGCTTCCTTCTAAAATAAACTGATGGGTTAAACGAGTGTGCCCAATCCTCAATCTGGTTAAAATAACCTCTGTTCGTCTGTCAAGTAAGAATGACGAAGACCACGGTAGTATATTATCCCTAATATTAATAGGACCTTTTAGGTCTGTATGAGGCATTTTTCTGAAAGAGGTTTCTGATAAAATACTAGCAGCTTTCGCTTCCCTGTCTGCCATCTCGTTTCCGTGAATCCCCACATGAGAAGGGACCCAACTGCAAGAGACTGATTTACGCCGACAATAGATATGAAAAAGCCACTCCTGAACTTTTTGAATTAATGGATGAAGGCTATTAGATTTTTTAATAGCTTCTAAGATGCTTCTACAGTCTGAGTATATGACAAAATTAGAGTCACTACTTTGAAAAACTAAATCTAGGGCAGAGACTACAGCTGTTAATTCGGCAGTAAATATTGATGCAGAGTCAGGTAATTTAGCTGTGTACACTGTATCACCAAGGATAACAGTGCAACCAACACCACTATCTGACTTTGATCCATCTGTATAGGTCTTTGTAAAATTAGCATGGGTAACGTCGTGCTCTAAGAATTTTCCCCTAATCCCTTCTTCAGTGCAGTCCTTTTTGTTAAAGAGTTTCTTACATACTAATGCTTCTGGAATAAGCCGTGGAGGATTTACAGGATATTCTACTTCCAGGACTTTCTGGGATTTAAGATGATTATTCCTAACATCCTCATTCAGTTGAATTTGGAACGGTTTAGAAGCTCTTGTATCAGAAAAACTTCGAGAGTCTGTTTCCTTCAGTACTTGAAAGGAGGGATTTTTGGGAGCACTTTTCATTCTAGTCACATATCGCAACCCTAGCTCTTGCCTTCTTAGATCTGTGTCGACATATATGCTTTCAACAGGCGAAATTCTAAAAGCTCCTGAGCATATTCTCAACCCCATGTTGTGTACAACATCCAGTTCCTTTAGCTTGGTTTTACAGGCTGAGGAATAAATTTGACGGCCATAGTCTAGCTTAGATCAACACAGAGTCACATAGCCTCAGAATGGATTTCTTATCAGGCCCCCAACTAAATCCAGAAACAACCTTTAAAATATTCATAGATTGTTTAACATTAATCTTTAGGGCATTTATGTGGTTAGCCCATGTTAATTTATGGTCAGTAGTCATCCCCAGAAATTTTAGTTTTGAAGGATGGACCCTTTTAAACTAAGTGTGGGAACCTCTTCCACACACCGGCACCTAGTGAATCTTACTGCAACTGTTTTGGAAGAGGAGAATTTGAAACCATTCTCATCAGCCCACTTGGTAATAGCATTAATAAACCTTTGCAAATGTTTACACACAGACAAGGAATCATATCCTGTGCAATATATTGCAAGGTCATCGACAAAAAGCGAGCATTTAACAGGGGGCAAAATTTTTTCAACCACACTATTTATTGCCACTGAAAAGAGTGTTACACTTAAAACGCTTCCTTGGGGAACTCCTTCCTCCTGCATAAAAGGTTGGAAGAGGGAGTTTCTCACTCTTACCTTAAAAAGTCTGCCTGTTAAAAAGGAATTTATAAACCTGATCATTCTTCCACATATGCCCATCTTGTGCAATTATTTCATGATGCCAATTCTCCAGGTAGTGTCATATGCTTTCTCTATGTCAAGAAATATGGCGATGGTCTGACACTGTTTGGCGAATCCTTGCTGGATTTGGTTGGTCAGCCTCAGCAGGGGATCAAGGCTGGAGAGGTTTTTCCTGAAACCAAATTGAAATGGCGATATTAATCCTTTGGTTTCCAGGTGCCAAAATAGTCTACTATTTATCATTTTCTCCATCAGCTTACACACAGCTGTTAAGAGCTATCGGTCTATAGCTGGTGGCTTGGGAAGCATCTTTATTAGATTTTTTAATAGGAACAATTATGACTATTTTCCAGTCCTTGGGTAAAATTCCAGTTTCCTATATTTTGTTTATAATCTTGAGTAAATATTTCTTGCATCATCTGGGATGTGCTTTAGCATTTCATATATGATTTTATCTTCACCTGGAGCTGTGGATTCACTTGAGGAGAGCGCCTCACGAAGTTCTCTTAGGGAAAATTTGTAGTTGTATGGTTCAGATTTTCCCGAATCAAATTTCAGAGACATTTCAGAATTCCTAATTCTTTGAAATTCTGGAGAATAATTGTTAGGGCTGGAAACTTTAGAAAAGTGTTTTCCTAGCTCATTGGTAACTTCAGTGGGCTTTGTGATTAGAGTGTCATTTATTTTTAATGAGGGTAATTGTGACACAACAAATTTTCCACTCAGTTTCCTTATTTTGCGCCACACCACTCTTAGTGGGGTCTTGGAGTTTATTCCATTAATATAGTAAAGCCAACATTCTCTTTTGGCTGTCTTATAAAAGCACCACTGCTTGGCTAAAGCACGTTTGTAGATTAACTTAGACTGATGGGAGCCACTAGTTTTGTAACGTCTGTAGCACTTCCTAGTCACTTTTCTCAAAATACTATGTCTTATTCCACCAGGGAACTGCAGGTCTACGAGGTTTGTCTTTTGTTTTGGAATTGAGCCTTCAGCACTCTTCAAAATAGATTCAATAAAGTAATCATAGGGATCTAGATGAGAATGAAAGGACTCAAACTCCCTATCTAGATTGACACCCTTACTGTATTTATCCCAGTCTGCATCCTCTACCTTCCACTTGGGTAAAACTTCAGATGGAGCATTCAGAGCATATTTCAAATGGATCGGGTAGTGATCACTTCCATTTAAATCTTCATTAACAGACCAATTAAAATCAAGGTGGATACTAGTTGAAGAAATACTAAGGTCCAGTGCAGAGAAATGATTATCGTGAATGTTTTGGAAAGTCATTGACCCATTATTATATAGGGCAACATCATTCCTGTCAATAAGGTCTTCGATTAATTTCCCTTTACTATCTAAAAACTGACTTCCCCAAAGGGGGTTGTGGGCATTAAAATCACCTAGCAGAAGTAAAGGAGCTGGAAGTTGATTAATTAAGGACTGAATATCTCCAATGTTAAAAGCAAGGTCTGGTGGAAGGTATAAGGAGCAGATTGTTATCCTCTTTTCCAAAATGACTGAAATAGCGACAGCTTGTAGAGTTGTATTTAACTGTATTGTGGAGTGCTGTAGAGGTTTATTAATAATAATTGCAGCACCTCCATGGGCACGATCACCAATTGGGGGATTTGATCTAAATATTGAATAATTTAGTCCAGGATTATAAGTAGAGTTGCCTAACATTGTTTCCTGCAGGCATATAATCCCTGGATTGAATTCATGCATTAAACTTTAAGGTCTTCTGTACGGGCTCTGAGACCTTTACAGTTCCACTGAAGGATATCGAGCATGAATGCTAAAGTGGTAAAAGGTGCTACTTCCCACTCCTTAGAGGGGAAGTACTGTTCTTAGGGTGGAGTGGGAAATTCTCCTTTATAAGAGATTGTTTTCTTAATCCCTTTTCATCTGAATTGGAGTTCAGGGTCTTTGGTTGATCTTCATATTTTTTATTATGAACCTGATGTTCAGAATTACTACTGTGATTCTGTGCACCACTAATCCTATTTGTCTTAAGGCGGCAAGACTGAATTGAACTCAGATGTTTTTGTTCTGAATCTACTGTTGGAACCAGCTTTCTAGGAGAGATCTCTTCCAAAACACTGAACCCATTTGAAGTTTTTATTGTAAAGCTATCATTATTTGGGGAAGTGTTTCTTGTGTGCTTCTTGGCAGTTGTAACTGTAGCTTTATTATTATTTTTGTTTGTGGCTGTGACAACTGATGGCTCTGAACTAGCTCTATCTGATTGGGATTGTTCCTTTAGCTTATTTTTGTTTGAAGTATTTTTAGAGCATTTTCCTGAATTATTAGTTGATTTTGGCACACTTATTTTTGGAAATGAATCGGCAGCTGTCGTAGAGGTGGCATTTATATCGACTTTGGAAGATAAATTTTCTGTGCTTTTGGAAGTACAATTTTTGGTATTGGACTCCAAAGCACTTGCCAACGAAAGTTTCTGACCAATTTGGAGATTTTCATTATCATTTATAGTTCGAGAAACAGCAGGTTTGTGATATTTACTATCAGACGTAGTTATTGGTGGCATTTTACATTGCTGGAAGTTTTCATGTTTTATTACAAAAGCATAGGTAGAGTTGGCACTTTTGTTTGCCCCCATTACCGTGTACTTTGCTTCGCTAATGCTGATATGTTCGTTATCAGCCACTGCCAACACTTCTTGTTCAAATTTATATCTGGGGCAAGCCCTAGAATTTGGAGTGTGATCACCCTTACATAGAAAACAGTATCGGGCTGCTTCGTAATCATCAAAATTATCATGCTCTGCAGAGCACACAGGACATCTTTTATTGTTATCGCTTGAGTTTTGAATGTGGCCATATTCAAAGCATTTGCAACACTGTTTAGATTTCTTTCATATTTTTTAACCTGCATCCTCTCATGGCCAACAATGATGGCATCAGGTAGGTAATTGGAGGAGAAGGTTAAAAGGATAGCTGCATCCCCACCCAGTTTTTTACATGAGATACACAAGGAGGACATCGATGGAGAATCTCCTCCTCTTTAAAAACACGTAAGTCTTTTGAGTAAACTATCCCTTTCAGTGTGTTAAAGAATCTGTGAGACGAAATACATTCAATATTTCCATTTTCAGGTTTAAAATTTGATAGCAGAATTGCTTGAGTTTCATTAGCAGCTTTTATTAGAAGGTTCTTTCCATAGTGTTTTAAATTTCCAATGGGAGTGGAACCAATCATGCTCTCAATGCATTCAGCAGCTTTTATTAAATTTTTTCCTCCCTCCTTGTAGACAGCAACATGCCATAAAGGGGGAGGAAGAGCTCTGGTGCATGGGACTGGTCCATGTTCTTCAGTCTTTGGAATAAAATCAAATGGCTCATCATTTAAGTTTTTCACTGAAAACACTTTCGTGCTGAGAACTGAGTCATTTAGAATGTGGCCATGGAGTCTTTGTTGTGCCTCACCAGCTTCCAAGGAAGAGGAAAATTTAACAAAAGCAGAAAATGACTGCTTATCTTTTTCTAGAATTAATTTAATTCTTTCCACTTTGCCAAATTGTTTTACTACACTGTATAAACATTCATAATCTAATGACAAGCCTACATTAGTGCAATAAAGGACCCTATTATTTGAATCAAATCCACCAGATTTACTAATACCCTGGTGTCTCAGTGTTTGGTTCTGTCCAACAACCAAGCTCGTATCCATGTTCATGCCAGAAGTCGTTGCCAGTGCCATTAAGTCGTCGGATCCAGGGGAGGGAGAACTAATAGCTAAATCCATAAATTTAAACCAGTCCACATGCAGGAGTCCAAAAAGTGCAAACCCGACACCCAAGAGCCCCCGCACCGACCCCGACAACATATCAAAAAGGGCAAACTGGGCAGCTCTACTACCCAGCTTTCCCACCCCAACACACTCCCAAAGCCCGCGAAGAGACCCCAAGATGCCAAGCATGCACACATCAGACCATCACACACAAACTGCTTCCATCCATCCACCTAAAACTGCTTGGTTATATCAAGAAAGTATCGTGGATCAGTCAGGTATCCACATTCTCCAACAATGGCACACGTGAGAGTTGACTCCCAACAGTCCACCCCATACCCTACCCTTTCAGGATAGCACTAATACGCTTGCAGTGGCCCAGGTATAAACCAATCCGCCTGCTGGGAGTTCTGCCCCCACTAATGGGGACTGACTCCCCACTCCAACCGTACTGGTGAGCTTCCGGACAAAAGCCAGGAGTCCCACCTCCAAAAACAAGCCCCCCCTGGATTCCGATGGGCTGATCCCCAGAGATGGTTCCACCCTCAAGATAGCCATGGAAAAAATCCCATCACCATCTCTTAGGTCCAAACCATATCGGGTGGCGATTCAACCACCACAACTCCCACAATTAGCTTCGAATGCGAACCCCTTCCAAAAATGATCCCTTCTCAGACTCACCTAAGCAGTAAAATTTTTGAATGTGAAATGTCCATGCCACTTAAACCAAAAACTACATAGGATGAATCAGGACCCAGGCCCAAAGGCCAGGGTCAGCCCTCATTCAAGGCGTCATACTCGAGGGGAATTACTCTATTGTGGTGCAACACATTTCCTTTACATCTCGTGAAAATTCATGAAACTTAACATCTCTAAAGTTTTTCCCAAAGTAAAATTTTGACCTTTAGTTTTCTTACACTTTTAGCTCTTAAGAAAAAAGATTTTTTTTTTAACCCTTTTCTTTCATCCCCACCCCCACAACCCCGTCTCCTAATAACGCCTTAACTTTTGGGGATGCACTACACAGATGTCATGAAAATGCAGTTCAATTTCCTGTTTACCTCTTGGTATTCTACTTCTCTTCCTGTAGAAGCATAGATTTTTCAGGCCAGGAGGTCCAACAGTGAGTGGATCTTCTGACGTCATCACTCTTTTCTCAGCAGTCTTGGTAACGTAGTGACTGCTTCTTGACTGCTTGTTCTCCAACAATCAGGCGTTGTCTGGAGATGGGTCTAAAGTAGGTCAAGTGTCTCATTGATCAGGGAACCCTAAGGACACACTCCAGGATAACCCACAGGAGGGGCTTTTCTTAGCAGGAGTGCGGGATTTCTATTTTGCAGCTTTCTCATACGTTAGCATCTGTCAGGTGCAGCTGTGTGGAAGATAAAAAAGGAACAGGGTATTTCCTTCTCCTGAGACATATCAATTTGGAAAAGGTAGAAACAGAGGGATTAGGACGACATGCTTGCACAGGGCAATCTCTAACATATTCATGAGTGGAGTAGGTTTTTGGGGCATGAAGCTTAACTCTTCTAAAACTCAAAGTATGATAGTTAATCGATCCAGAACACTTTTGCCTTTGCACCCTGATTTACTCATCAATCGTATGGCTTTAAATGACAGTGACTTTTAATATTTTAGATTTAACTTTTAATAAGAATTTTACTTTTCAGAACCATATAAGTAATATTGCTTATTCTGTTTCTCAAAAAGTTGGTATTTTGCCGAATCATTTTCGAATGTTTCATGCTGAACCTATTATATCTTTCTTCTAGCTCTTCCTTCTTCCTTATTTGGAGTACTGCTTTCCAGTGTGGTCGTCTGGTGCTGACTCGCATCTCAAACACTTGGATAGTTATAGCTTCAGTCAATCTATTTTACCAACTCATAATGTTGACTTGTGGCACAGACATAAAGTGAGTTCATAATGTCTGTTGCGTAAAATGCACTACACCAACAAACATCCTCCTCACTAGCTGTTTTCTCTCACAACACTAGACAGGCTGCTGTTGCAAACATTGTGTCGCTTTCTAGTAGCAGGTTTAACACTGCTCAGTTTGCTAGGAGTTTTATTTTGACTACAACTAAAATGTGAGATAGTTTGCCTGTTGCAGTTGTGGAGTCTTCTGATCTCCAAATGTTTAAACAAGGAGAAAATGTATTCCTACTGTCTGCTGACGTCTCCTGAAGTCAAGTGCAGCGTTTTCATTTTCTAATCTCTCACATTCAAATATTCATCACCTACTCCTATAAACTGTCTCTTTTTGCAGGTCAGTTTCCCCTTTGGAACCCTCTTGCGTTTAAAGTCTCTTGAGTCTTGACTCTGTCCAAAAAGCTTTTCAGCTAAAGATTTAAAGAGAGAAAGAAATGAAGAAAGAAAAAAGAAAGACAGGAAGGAGTAAAGTTCATAAAAAGTTACGCCAAACTGCTAGGAACTCCTTCAGTCCGTTCTTGTGGCTGATTCAAAAACAAGAAAGGAATGTAAGGCATTTCCTTTTCTGAAATTTCACTTTTACGATATTAAATAATTGGGTCAGTGAAATATATATATATATATATATATATATATATATATATTTATATATATATATATATATATATATATATATATATATATATATATATATATTTTACTTATATATATACATTGATACATAGACTGACATTATGTCAAGTCATTTACCCAACTGTGGAAAGATCCAGAAAATAAACAACACAACATTAACTGCCATATGCATATCTTAACAGCTGACCTGTGGATGAAAACCAGCGCAGTTAACTTCCACACCTTTAGCAATATCATGCAATAACACAAAACATCATTAGCAGTGCATCAGGCTCCCATACACTCACTGAGCCATCACCCCTATATATGTTGCAGCCACTGTCGTGCTTCCTTGGATATTACGTCCTTTTCTCTCTATCATGTCTTTCGCCCATCTATCCAAACTTTTCTAGGTCTTTCCCACCCCTTCTCCCTAACCTTTCTGATTCTTATAGTCTTTCCACTAGCCTATCATCATCCAAATTCCGAAAACCTCAATTTCATTGGTAAAAATAAGCGATTATAAAAACAAAAGTTAAGTAAGTGTTGAATAGTCCGGATTGCTAACTGTTAGGTACTCTGTCGGCTTAGTGGGATTATTCTTTGCTTGACACCGTATAAAAGTTTTTTCGCTGGAACAATAGTTTTATTTTCTATTTCTATATTTGGGAAGAGGGATCATTCCTTCTTATTAGTGCCCTACAGCACAGTGGAAGAGATCGGGGAAATCGTTCCTTCACAATACTTTTGTGATAAACTAAATGTGCGTGGTTGAATATCTGTGAAAGTGTTGAAAAGGTAATTACTTCTATTGCTAAAAAACATGAAATGGAGTAATTACAAAGGTCGAGTAATAACATGACTTTCATATGTTGTAGGCCACAACAGCTTTCCAGATATTAGGGCAGAGTGTTTTCAAAGATTACAGGAGTGAAAATCCATGCAGAAAAAAATTTCAACAAAATTAATCTTCCTTGTCAGTTTATTCAATCGTGCACGAATTCTGTCATGACACACACACTGCCATGCCTGCTTGTAATAACATCCTTCTATAAGCGTAAATAGAAGGATGGCAGAGGCGATGGGAAAATTTGATATAGAGCGCCCATGTCAGGGTACATGGAATCTATGCAAGATGTCCAAAAAGAGTCAGGCCTCGTAGGAGGTTAATGTGAGCAGTTAATTCCCCACTCGAGATTTCAAAATAGTTAATAATGGTCACAGCCGGCCAGTGTTACGCTTTTTCATATATTATGTTTTCTTTTCATTGATGGAAGAAATGACATAATATAATTATGTTTTTCACATATTTCCCTTTTTAAACTGGATATAAAGATCTGGTAAGAGCTTTTAGGCCGTGCTCACACGAGGCGGTGACCGCGGCGTTAATCGCACGGTTACCGGTTGCAGAAATTGGCTGTTAGTGGGGAAAAAAAACTGCGTTTGGAATGATTATAACACTATATCCAAAACTGAGAGAATATGAAGCCAAATTTTTAAAATATTTCAGAATGACTATAAAATTATTTGGCGATTTACTTACACCTATTATGATGATGTTTCATCAAATAGCATCATGCGGAGTGCATGCATGCACAAGTGATTGTGCATACATATATCCACACACGCATACACATACACATAATTCATATATGTGTGTGTGTGCGCGTGTGTGTGTGTATGTGTGTGTATGTATAACAGAATCACGAAAGTATGGAACGTGATAATATAAATAAAGACAAAATCCACGAAGGAAAGAGAAACAATGGAATGCTGCAAGGCCTTTCGGCTTATAGTCTTTTACTTAGCAGACTGCTGAATAAAGGACTATAAGTCGAAAGGCCTTGCAGCATTCCATTGTTTCTTTTTCCTCCGTGGATTTTGTCTTTATATATATATATATATATATATATATATATTATATATTATATATATATATATATATATATATATATATATATATATATATATATATATATATACATATATATGTGTGTGTGTGTGTGTGTGTAGCATATATTCCAAAAACAATCAATGTTAATTTTTGGGGTGCTGAGAATATAATACAAGCATGTTGCATTTTTCATAACTATGTAAGGGCACGAGATGGTTATAGATGCTAAGATACGCTTTTTGAAGCACCGCTGAGAAAGCTGTCAGAAGGGAATGTGCCGATGGGAAGCATGTCGTCGTCTGCCTCTGCAAGAGGTCAATATGCAGATTATTTCAATCATGAAGGCAGAGCTGAATTTTAGGATAAAATGATATAATGCGAAGAATATAAACTTATAAATTTGATAAAATGTGTAAAAACTTAACTACGAATTTTTTGTCCAGAGTTTCTTCAGAGTTGAAGAAAATTTCACGTAGTTCCTCCTAAAAGTTTTTTTAACTGCTTTGCCCTGGTGATCACCTGAATTCACGTCCCAAATGTGTGGACGTTTTTCAATTTCACCAGAGAAAAGTTCGGCATTAAAGAGACCAGTCTCCATTTTAATGTGTAGCGTATGCAAAACTGCCCGGTCAACTGAACAGACGTCAGTAAACACTTGTAAATCAAATCGCCCAGCTAGCGGAATTGTATTTTCGGGAAGCTCACTTTTTGGCATTGTGGTTTTCAGAATTCCAACCTTTGTGAATTGGATTTTGAGGATTTCAGTATTTGGAGTTATGGCAGTGGGATTTTGTCATTTGGGATTTACCTAACATTATATATATATATATATATATATATATATATATATATATATATATATATATATATATATATATATATATATATATATATATATATATATAATATATATATATATATATATATATATGACTATTTTTCAC